>NC_043975.1:52989267-53044267 GCF_902148855.1 Sphaeramia orbicularis
GTGTGTGTTGAGACTGGTACTGTACCTGTGTGTGTGTGTGTGTTCAGACTGGTACTGTACCTGTGTGTGTGTGTTCAGACTGGTACTGTACCTGTGTGTGTGTGTTCAGACTGGTACTGTATCTGTGTGTGTTCAGACTGGTACTGTATCTGTGTGTGTTCAGACTGGTACTGTACCTGTGTGTGTTCAGACTGGTACTGTATCTGTGTGTGTGTGTTCAGACTGGTACTGTACCTGTGTGTGTTGAGACTGGTACTGTACCTGTGTGTGTGTGTGTTCAGACTGGTACTGTACCTGTGTGTGTGTGTGTCTGTGTGTGTGTGTGTTCCGACTGGTACTGTACCTGTGTGTGTGTTCAGACTGGTACTGTACCTGTGTGTGTGTTCAGACTGGTACTGTACCTGTGTGTGTTCAGACTGGTACTGTACCTGTGTGTGTTCAGACTGGTACTGTACCTGTGTGTGTGTTCAGACTGGTACTGTACCTGTGTGTGTTCAGACTGGTACTGTACCTGTGTGTGTGTTCAGACTGGTACTGTACCTGTGTGTGTTCAGACTGGTACTGTACCTGTGTGTGTGTGTTCAGACTGGTACTGTACCTGTGTGTGTGTTCAGACTGGTACTGTACCTGTGTGTGTGTGTTCAGACTGGTACTGTATCTGTGTGTGTTCAGACTGGTACTGTACCTGTGTGTGTTCAGACTGGTACTGTATCTGTGTGTGTGTGTTCAGACTGGTACTGTACCTGTGTGTGTTGAGACTGGTACTGTACCTGTGTGTGTGTGTGTGTTCAGACTGGTACTGTACCTGTGTGTGTGTTCAGACTGGTACTGTACCTGTGTGTGTCTTCAGACTGGTACTGTACCTGTGTGTTCAGACTGGTACTGTACCTGTGTGTGTTCAGACTGGTACTGTACCTGTGTGTGTTCAGACTGGTACTGTACCTGTGTGTGTGTTCAGACTGGTACTGTACCTGTGTGTGTTCAGACTGGTACTGTACCTGTGTGTGTGTTCAGACTGGTACTGTACCTGTGTGTGTTCAGACTGGTACTGTACCTGTGTGTGTGTTCAGACTGGTACTGTACCTGTGTGTGTTCAGACTGGTACTGTACCTGTGTGTGTGTTCAGACTGGTACTGTACCTGTGTGTGTTCAGACTGGTACTGTACCTGTGTGTGTGTTCAGACTGGTACTGTACCTGTGTGTGTTCAGACTGGTACTGTATCTGTGTGTGTTCAGACTGGTACTGTACCTGTGTGTGTGTGTTCAGACTGGTACTGTATCTGTGTGTGTTCAGACTGGTACTGTACCTGTGTGTGTGTGTTCAGACTGGTACTGTACCTGTGTGTGTGTGTTCAGACTGGTACTGTATCTGTGTGTGTTCAGACTGGTACTGTATCTGTGTGTGTTCAGACTGGTACTGTACCCGTGTGTGTTCAGACTGGTACTGTATCTGTGTGTGTGTGTTCAGACTGGTACTGTACCTGTGTGTGTTGAGACTGGTACTGTACCTGTGTGTGTGTGTGTGTGTGTGTGTGTGTGTGTGTGTGTTCAGACTGGTACTGTACCTGTGTGTGTGTTCAGACTGGTACTGTACCTGTGTGTGTTCAGACTGGTACTGTACCTGTGTGTGTGTTCAGACTGGTACTGTACCTGTGTGTTCAGACTGGTACTATACCTGTGTGTGTTCAGACTGGTACTGTACCTGTGTGTGTGTTCAGACTGGTACTGTACCTGTGTGTGTGTTCAGACTGGTACTGTACCTGTGTGTGTTCAGACTGGTACTGTACCTGTGTGTGTGTTCAGACTGGTACTGTACCTGTGTGTGTTCAGACTGGTACTGTACCTGTGTGTGTGTTCAGACTGGTACTGTACCTGTGTGTGTTCAGTCTCAGTCTGTGATGGGACCTGAAATCTGAGTGGGAATCATCAAAGCAGTTGTTTAATAGAAGAAAGTCACAGAGCTGTAGGTAAACGACTGAAGGACTGGACCTAAAAACAGCAGACTGGATCTGGGCCCATAGTAGTTCAGTTTCAGACTGGATCTGGGCCCATAGTTGTTCCGTTTCAGATTGGGGGTGGGGGGGTGGGGGGGTGTCAATCCTGTCAATGACTGAAAACCAGCTGAAACACCAGGCAGGTTGTGGCTGACTTGTCTTCCACCTACAGCCTGGGTTTGGGGCCCTAGCGTCCCCACACAGTGGGCCTTTCTGGGCTCTGCAGATGTCTGTGCGTACTCCAGGTGGAGCCCAAACACACCGCTCACACTACATGCACAGTGCACACCACGCTGTGGGACGTCCACCTGAACCCAGCTGTCCCAGGTTCAGAATTCACAGATGTCCCTGTGTACATAAATACGTAGTTTACCTTACCTCTCTCTCTCTCTGTGTATATATCAGTGTCTCTCTCTCTGTGTCTCAAAGTGACATTTTTTTGACCCGCCCCAACCCGACCCCCAGGTGACCTTCTGATCTGCGCATCACTAGAACAGACGTACGTCTGCAGGCGCCAGTTTACAGGTTCAGCTGCATCTTAATGGATTAGCTTTTATGTTCTGTTTTACAGTCTGAGTTGTCCGTTCCCCATGTTGGTGTGATCGGCCCTTCTCCGTGCTCCTAAAACTCGATTAGACCATCTCCCACTTCTCAGGTGTAGACGTCACAGAAAATTTTATGTATTTTTATTTTGCTTTAAAGATGAATTTTGACTGTTCGACATGTAATAGGGCCGACCGTTAACTTAAAAAAGAATCAGGCCTGGTGATTGCTTGTTTTTTCATGATTACAAAAAAACCAAAAAAAACGTCCCCCTCTTTTTTTTTTTTGACAAATCACACCTTGGAGATAAGGACCATGTATCAGACTTTTTGTTTTTCATACAATATGCAAGGCCTTCTCTGACAAAGCTGTCATCTGAGAACATGTGCAGTAATAGTACCTTTCCACATGTTAAAGCTGCACATTTTGTTCCTGAGCGATTCAACATCACAGGAACCCAATATTGACTTTGGAATGTTCTGCAGAGGTTCATCTGGACCCAGAATGTTTGGATGAAGAGTTGTAGGTGATGTGACAGTTATCAGTCACCTACGCATCAAATATCCTCTTAAACACACACTGATTTGGAACATCTATCTATCTATCTATCTGTCTGTCTGTCTGTCTGTCTGTCTGTCTGTCTATCTATCTATCTATCTATCTATCTATCTATCTATCTATCTATCTATCTATCTATCTATCTATCTATCTATCTATCTGTGTCGTTGTTTTGTTATACTGTTTCTAACTGGGTCCCCATATTTCTTGTTTAGTTTCTGATTTGATGACTTTACTATGAATACATTGTGTATTCAGTGCATTCAACTTTACATTCAGTGCATTTCTGTGACACCATCAATTCTTGGGAAACACTTGAATAATTCATTTCAGTGAAACTGCAGCAGGCTGAGCTTTCTAGACTTCCTATTCATAAATTATAAAACAGGAAAGGAATCCTTCACATGCTCCTTTGCAATAATAAGCGTCTCATTCCACTCATGCAGGGTCAGCAGTGAACGCTCCTTCA
Source organism: Sphaeramia orbicularis (assembly GCF_902148855.1). NCBI lineage: Eukaryota > Metazoa > Chordata > Actinopteri > Kurtiformes > Apogonidae > Sphaeramia > Sphaeramia orbicularis. Next base: position 52,992,832 of record NC_043975.1, read on the forward strand.
TAGTTGTGTGTGCTGTTGACATTCCTGGGCCTGCTGGTGGGAAGGAAGGCAGACATTAGGAGGTCATTGGTGTCTTCCCAGGCACTAACAGGGCGGATATCTGGAATAAAAGCTCATATCACACTCAAATCAACAACAGGGGCGGTGAAAACGTGCCTTTGAACATGTCCTCAGAGGCCCCACAAGTCATGCAACACCAGGACATTTGAATTTGGTCACTCTGGGATTGGTTTTCACCTCAGAAAAAAGGACTAATCAACAGTGTTCCGCTGTCGTCCAGGGTTGGAATCCACTTCTGGAACTGCTACTGTTACTGTTGTACATGCACGCACTAAAGCAATCATCACGTTTATTTACATACTGTAGCATCAGCTCCTAACAAACATTATGGCATGGATGCAGCAAACTGAAGAGATAAAAACTGTAACTGCTGGTATTAGTAGAACCATCCATAACTGTTAATACTACTACTACTGCAAATACAAGTACTAGCACTGAATACTACTACTGCAACTGTCAGTACAAATAATAGTAAACCTCTACCACCTATGTAGTTATATAAGAAACACTATGACAACTGTACGGATAAATGAATAATGATGACGGAGGAGGAGAGGAGAGAGGAGGACAGACAGGAGGAGGAGCAGAGAGGAGAACAGACAAGAGGAGGAGGAGAGAGGACGACAGACATGAGGAGGAGGAGACAGGAGGACAGACAGGAGGAGGAGAGAGGAGGACAGACAGGAGGAGGAGGAGACAGGAGGACAGACAGGAGGAGGAGAGAGGAGGACAGACAGGAGGAGGAGGAGAGAAGAGAACAAACAAGAGGAGGAGGAGAGAGGGCGACAGACATGAGGAGGGGGAGACAGGAGGACAGACAGGAGGAGGAGAGAGGAGGACAGACAGGAGGAGGAGCAGAGAGGAGAACAAACAAGAGAAGGAGGAGAGAGGACGACAGACATGAGGAGGAGGAGACAGGAGGACAGACAGGAGGAGGAGAGAGGAGGACAGACAGGAGGAGGAGGAGACAGGAGGACAGACAGGAGGAGGAGAGAGGAAGACAGACAAGAGGAGGAGGAGAGAAGAGAACAAACAAGAGGAGGAGGAGAGAGGGCGACAGACATGAGGAGGGGGAGACAGGAGGACAGACAGGAGGAGGAGAGAGGAGGACAGACAGGAGGAGGAGCAGAGAGGAGAACAAACAAGAGAAGGAGGAGAGAGGACGACAGACATGAGGAGGAGGAGACAGGAGGACAGACAGGAGGAGGAGAGAGGAGGACAGACAGGAGGAGGAGCAGAGAGGAGAACAAACAAGAGGAGGAGGAGAGAGGAGGACAGACATGAGGAGGAGGAGACAGGAGGACAGACAGGAGGAGGAGAGAGGAGGACGGACAGGAGGAGGAGCAGAGAGGAGAACAAACAAGAGGAGGAGGAGAGAGGACGACAGACATGAGGAGGAGGAGACAGGAGGAGGAGAGAGGAGGACGGACAGGAGGAGGAGGAGAGAGGAGAACAAACAAGAGGAGGAGGAGAGAGGACGACAGACATGAGGAGGAGGAGACAGGAGGACAGACAGGAGGAGGAGAGAGGAAGACAGACAGGAGGAGGAGCAGAGAGGACAGGCAGGAGGAGGGGGAGAGAGGAGGACAGACAGGAGGAGGAGCAGAGAGGAGGACAGACAGGAGGAGGAGCAGAGAGGACAGACAGGAGGAGGAGCAGAGAGGAGGACAGACAGCATAGTGCTGTAGATGGACTGGATGGACCTAAGAGCTCCTCCAGAACGTGAGGATACACACACTGAGCAAAAGTATACCTTCATAAACCAAAATGGCTAAGTTTAATTGATCTATAATGAAATATGCCCACAAACTGAGTTTATCGCTGTACTGAATACATTATTTTTCTCAGCTGCTGACACTAGACATGAGTGCCTGCCAGTCCACCTGCTGTGTATATTTGCATTTGTATTTATTGTGCTTTGTGTATTCCCTCATCATCAATCAAGTATCTCTAAACTAACTAACTAACTAACTGATTGTGGTGACCCAGTTGTCATGGACCGCTGAACAGATTCCTCACTCATCGGCTTACTGGGGCCCTGCGCTGCACGGCTCATAACTGAGTTGGTCAGTCAGTGTGAGCAGAACAGGCCTTTCCTGCCCTGGGGTTGACGACAGGACACTTTACCACATGTGGGTGGTGTACACACCTGCTACTGACAGGACAAACTGCTACTCATGTTTCTGTTGCTTCAATATTAAGGGAAGACCAATATTATATACATATAATGTCTGCATAATCTAGGCTAAAGGTGTACTGCCTGTTCTTTGATGGTCAGGACAGTTCAACGCAGCTCAGAGTCTCAGCAGATGAAGTCAGTTATAATAAGTGGTTCCAGGCACAACAAGCCCCGCCCCTCACATGTACTGTAGCTTATTTTGGCATCGATCCAGCTGATGTCATCATGTCCATGCATGTTCTGATGTCAGCATATCAATTGCATCTATGTATGTGCCCAGTTGGAAGTAAACTGAAACAAAATTGATGTCTTTATAGACGTATGAAATTTCCCCCTTTAAGTAAAAGGGATTTTTTTTTTAATTCATAAAACGTTGAACTTTGACCTACTTTTCCCAAAATGTAATGACATCTATTCTGGGTCACTGACAATACATAAACCCAGTTTGGTATGAATTCAACCACTAGTTTTGGTCGAACAAACAAAGAAACAAACCAAACCAAAAACAACGCCCCTTGCCTCTCCTTCGGGGGGGTGGGGGGATAATTAATTAAGTCATGAAAATAAAACAAGTTTTATAGAAACTTCAACTTCTGTTTTTGTTTTCAAGGAAGCTCAAACACAATGCAGTGATGTGTCTTGTTTATTTCAGCTACTGTGGCATATAGGAGTCACAAACTTCAAAATCCTTCCTATGGTAAATCGTATTATTCAACTAAACAATGGAACTTCAAAGAATGTGGCACAGAAACGTAAAAATGTAGGTCCAACTCATGACGTATTGATAAAGAGCTGAATAAAAGAATGGGGATGATGATTTCATGCACAACCGTAGTGAACAATGACTGTGTGGAGGGTGCAAAGTAATATAAATATGCAGGGGCAGGAATTGATGAAAAACAGAGGTGGGATTCAAACACATCATTTACAGGAACGGATTACAATGATTATACTTCACTTCCCCTAATGAGGCCACAAGGGATTAGTCAGATAAGACGTGAAATATGTCCATTGAACACCAGTGACAGACGCCCTTGGGTAAAACTATATTTGAGACTTGCTGTTTTGTTGAAAATGTTTACCACTGCGCTGTTCCATAAGTCTGTGAAGATGGAACAGAGGAGGCTCTACTATAATTTAGGTGAATATGAACAGACTACAGGCTCCTGCAGACAGAGATTCACTCATTTTATAAGTGGTTCTAATCAGATAAGGTGGGACAGGTACAACTGTCAGCACCTCGGTGGCAGGTCCAGGGGTGGATGAGATTCACTGTGAGAACCTAATGGCCCATTTCCACTGCAATGGTATCGCCTCGACTCGGCCTTTTTGCGTTTCCTTTAAGAAAAAGGACTTCGAATCTGGTACCTGGCACTACTTTTTTGGTCTCACCTCCACCGAGGTTCCGGCACTGGGGACCAGATACTAAAATGTGACGTGTAAACACTGCAGAGCGCTGATTGGTCAGACAGTTTTCTCTGTGCCCCGCCCTTTTACCAAAAACAGATGAGTTAGTGGACAGTAAATCTGTGGGTACATTAATCCACATGAAAACAACCCAAAACTACACCAGGGTCGGTCCAGGAGATTCAGTCTTTGGTGGACGACTTAAAAATTCAGACGAGACAACACACACAACGAGCGAGTTTATCAGCAACTCTGAACAGACGACACGGAAACAACACGCTGCATCGCTATGACGACCAGGTACTGTAAAGTCAGTAGTGTCTTCTAATGGAAACAGTCTGAAGGAATACCGAGTCGAGCCGAGCTGAGTCGAGCTGGTCCCACATAGTGGAAACGTGGCAAGTCCCAGAATGTGCAGAGACCGTCTTGGTTGACAGGTCTCTCTAACGTGTGGTGGTCGGTGACAGTACTTCTGGATTGGCACACCGGGGTGGTGGTCCCCCTTTTCAAGAAGGAACAATGCAGTTTTCGACCTGGTTGCAGAACACTGGACCAGCTCTACACTCTCCGTCGGGTGCTGGAGGGTTCATGAGAGTTCGCCCAACCGGTCCACATGTGTTTTGTGGATTTGGAGTAAGCATTTGACCGTGTCCCATGTGGTATCTTGTGGGTATGCTTCGGGACTAAGGGGTCCTCTGCTAAGGGCAGTCTGGTCTCTGTATGACCGAAGTAGGAGCCTGGTTCGCATTGCTGGCAGGAAGTCAGACCTGTTCCAGGTGCATGTGGGACTTCAGCAGGGCTGTCCTTTGGCACCGGTTCTGTTCATAATTTTTATGGACAGAATTTCTAGGAGCAGCCAGGGGCCAGAAGGGGTCCGGTCTGGGGACCACAGGATTTCATCTCTGCTTTTTGCAGATGATGTTGTCCTGTTGGCCTCATGGAACCTGGACCTTCAGCGTGCCCTGGGGCAGTTTGCAGCCGAGTGTGAAGTGAGTGGGATGAGGATCAGCACCTCCAAAGAAAAAGGAGATCTGCTCTCTCCAGGTCAGTGGAGAGTCTTCGCCCCAACTGGAGGAATTCAAGTATGTTGAGGTCTTGTTCATGAGTGAGGGAAGGACCGAACATGAGACTGACAGGCGGATCGGTGCAGCGTCTGCAGTGATGTGGTCGTTATATCGGTGGTAAAGAAAGAGCTGAGCTGAAAGGAGAAGCTCTCCATTTACCGTCAGTCTGTGTTCCTACTCTCACCTATAGTCATGAGCTTTGGGTCAGGACTGAAAGGACCAGATCCTGGATACCAACGGTCCAAATGAATTTCCTCTGTTGGGTGGCTGGGTGCACCCTTAGAGATAGGGTGAGGAGTTCATTCACACCTCCCTGGAGATGTGTTCCAGATATGTCCCACTGGGAGGAGGCCACGGAGAAGACCTAGGACACACTGGAGAGACTATGTTTCTGGGCTCTGAGGTTAGACTGAATTTATGATTTGCAGTTTGTGAATGTGAGGCCAAAGATCTATTCAGATTTATCTCTGCAGCACATTGAGAATAATGTTAGTAGTGAGTCAGTCAATAAAGGAATACAAATTAATACAAATGCTATGTATTAACCTTTATGCTAATGAATGTGTCTGGATTTTGTCCATGATGTAAACTTTGTTGAATAAATGTGGACAGTGATCTGAATAAGACTGCTGACTTAGTTCAAAGGATCTTTTCTCTTTCTAAACAGAAATCCTACTCTTTACCTCAGGGTGAACAAAAGATTTCATGTTGAATTTTCACTGAACATATTTTGCAGCAGGGCACAGAACACTGCAGTTCAGGTCTTAATGGTCTCTTCACTCATTCTGGAAAAGTACTGAGATGGCGCTGAAAAAGAAGTATGATCATATATAGGCGCTTGAGCTGGAGGAGAGAAAGTGGATAAAGCAGTGGAAGATCAATACCTGGAGTTAATCCAACTACAACTGCTCCAGAGTTTGACCAAAAGTCATTTCATCCAGCCTTGGGAACTATTGATGTTCTATAACTTTAGCTTAAATTCTACACTGTTACATTAGATGCTGAATATCCAAAACAACTTGTGTGGAGTACACAAGGACAAACTGAAAATGATATAGTCCTGATGTTATTACATGATTTATAGAAAGGACGACACTTCAAACTGCAGACATATATGGTCATACTCAGAGGAGGCTGATACATTATTTTTTGGTGGCACAATATTTACCCCGCCCCGCGAAGGGGAGGCAAGGGGTATTGTATTTGGTTTGGTTTGTTTGTTAACACTCTAGCAGTAAAACTATGTGTTAAATTCAGACCAAACTGGGTTTATAGGTTGCCAGTGACCCAGAATAGACGTCATTGCATTTTGGGACAAGTAGGTCAAAGTTTAAGTTTTTTTACAAATTTTTTAAAATCTTTTTGTCTCCCATTTATCTATAATGGGCAAAATTTCACATGTCTGTAGCAGCAAAACTATCAGTTGAATTCAGACCAAATTGGGTTTACAGACTGTAAGTAAGTCCATTTTATTTATACAGCACTTTTCACAGACAGTCACAAAGTGCTTAACAGTGCAAAATACAACTAAACAGTACAAATAAAAATACAATTAAAAACACAATAAAATACAATTTAAAATACAATTAAAATATAATAAATACATAAGATGCAATCAGTTAGTAGCAGCCCTGAGTCAGTTGGTAAATTCAAAAGCCTGTTTGAACAGGAGTGTTTGGAAGTGTTTTCTACAACTCTCTACAGAGTCCATGGACCGTAAGTGTAGAGGCAGCTCATTCCACAGACGGAGAGGTGCTACAGCTTTAACGGACCTGTCAGCCCATGTGCTGAAACAGGTGTGTGGAACCATCTGCAGGTGTGTGGAACCGTCAGCAGGTGTGTGGAACCGTCAGCAGGTGTGTGGAACCATCAGCAGGTGGAACCATCTGCAGGTGTGTGGAACCATCAGCAGGTGTGGAACCATCAGCAGGCGGAACCATCTGCAGGTGTGTGGAACCATCAGCAGGTGTGGAACCATCAGCAGGTGGAACCGTCAGAAGGTGTGTGGAACCATCAGCAGGTGTGTGGAACCATCAGCAGGTGGAACCATCTGCAGGTGTGTGGAACCATCTGCAGGTGTGTGGGACCATCTGCAGGTGTGTGGAACCATCAGCAGGTTCTGCCCTGAAATCCTCAGGCTACGAGCCCAGCTGTAGGGCTGGATCAGGGCAGTAGTGTGTGCAGGGGCCTGGCCGTGTAGAGCCCAGAAAGTTAGCAGCAGAATTTCAAAATGAAAAGGATCTAAAACAGGAGCCAGTGGAGTGAGTTAAGAATGGGAGTGACGTGGACTGTCCTGTTTGTGCGGTCAGAAGCCTCACAGCAGAGTTGGTTAAGGAACTCAGGTTGTGGGGCTCAGAAGACTTAAAGGAGCAGTACATCTGGATGTCATCTGCGAACAGATGATAGGACTGCCAGTGACCCAGAACAGATGTGGTTTCGTTTTGGGAAAAGTCGGATTAAAGTTATTTCTTCTCCCGTTTACTTACTCTTACTCCCTACACTTACTCTACTAATGGGTGAAATTTCACGTGTATAAAAACATCAATTTTGTTTCAGTTTACTTAAACTTGGCCCATATACAGAGACAGTTGATATGCAGACATCAGCACATGCATAGACATGATGACATCAGATGGATCCATGCCAAAATACGCTACAATGCGTGCAAGGGGCGGGGTTTGTTGTACCTGGAACCACATCAGTCAGTTTTCAGCTGCACTATAACAACATATCAACACTAGGGTACACCAAAGCACATGCACCACTATTTTAAAATAGGAATTAAAATTAAAATACTAATACACAGTCTGTGTTTTCATGTCAGTTATTTTTATATGTAAATTTCACCGTCTATCCTTCAAACATGTACATTTATCCATGAGTCTGTAAAGTCAGACATGTCTCTGACAAGTGTCTTTTCCGCTGATGTCGTAGTATGGACTGTGTATTTAGAGCAGAAGTGGAGGTAGGACAGGTAGATCCTATGGTCTCCCACATCTTAGCCGGTACTTTTACCCACTGATCCATAAGGTCACATGTACATAACTCAGTAGTTTTACCAATGAACCCATTCACTGACTCCACTTCTGAGGAAGGGCTCTATTCTTTTGTGGGTGTGACATTTCCTCCTGTGGGTGGTCCTTAAGGCTTCTGTGGGTGGTCCTTAAGGCTTCTGTGGGTGGTCCTTAAGGCTCCAGTGGGAGACCACCCACAACCAATTAATTAATTAAATGCTCTGACACAAAAACAAAAACATGTAGTCATCTGTGGAATGGACAGGACTGAAAAAACACCATCCAATCATTTTAAGCGGACAACCGAAATGATTGAACGGTGACATGTCTGTCAAACTCAACTCCCATTTGTCCCTCCCCCCTCTGCGCGTTCCCCTCTTTGTGCATGAATCGTGCGTTCTCAGAGGCTTGGAGCACTTGTACAGGAACAGAGCCAGAGCTTGGCTGTATTAGTTACATTAGGATGGAACTTGACTGTTCACTAAACCAGCCAAACATGTTTAAACTCCACCTGAATACAGATTAGACACAGTACTCGGTCTGGATCATGTATAGGTCATTTAGGTAAATACTGAGGTTTTTGTTCAATTATTTTCTGTGATTCCAATCGTCTTCATCAGGTGAAACTGGTGGGGCGGTGCCTAACGCCTCTGTTGACTAACCTCCACTGGTCACACTTAACGACGGCTCAAATAGGACTATATTTTGTGAATGCATTTTTATGGAGCACAAAATGCTGATATTGTATTTATTTCACACGTTTTCGTGTTAATGTCTGACTATAACATGAAATCCCAGAGTTTTTTAAATAAATACTGTTAATATTAACCCTCAAGCCCCAAACCCCCTGAGCCGAAGTGCATCTGTAGCATCAGAGCCCTGGGAAACCTGTTCAGTACTGGTCCTGGGGCGCATTTCTGGGCTCACTCGCTACTTCGTTAACGCCAATGCAACAAAAATGTAGTGTGTGTGTCGTGTGTGTGTGTAAGTGTGTGTGTGTGAGTGTGTGTGTGTGTGTGTGTGTGTGTGTGCTTAACGAGGTATGTGTGAGTGGATGAGGGAACGGAGCAGAGTTTAGTTTTTCTATACAATCTGTCCTGGTTATGGCCATCAGTGTTCGTTAGAGTCTGTTCTTAAAGTCACCAGTGTGGAATAACAGGGCTCATCCTTAGACGTCCAGGCACACGCACATATATGCATAATGCTGACAGATGCATTAATTTGGGGAGAAAAGTGTGTAAGGGGGAGGGGAGTAGAAAATCGATAAATGAAAATAACTCCACTTCTAACATCGGCCCATGTGGGTCTTGTACAAGTTTGCAAATCTATGGCAAATTAAACTGGGTAATATATGTAGGTCTAAATGTCAGTCATGGTTAACAAACTGAGACATAAGAAGAGAAGAATATTGACAAATTGTTTGATAAATGTGTCATACTTACGTTGAATATTTTCAGTGTTTTCACCTGGATGACTGATGATTTATATCCTTGAACTGGAAACAGCAGGAGCGGAGGTTTTCATGTTTGTTTGCTAATCTATAGTTGCAAATAGTGAGCTAACGATGGTGTAGTGAATGCAAGAAGCCCAGAAACAGATTTTGTGCTCACTATTAGCTTGCTATTTGTGATGAAGGGTGCGGTAACAGGTGCGTTCACTGTGTAACCCAGAAACAAGCCCCTGGGTCAGATTGTAGGTATAGAAGGAATTCTGAAAGTTCAACTCATCTTGTTTAGAACTCCATAGAGGCGATTAATACCTGCTGCTCTGGGAGAATAGGAAAAAGAGTGAACATTGTGCTGCCGTCTGTCCTCAGCCATCTGACTCAGAGTTCTAGTGATGAGAGGGAAGAAGGTATTTTACCCAAGGGACAAAGTGTTCCAGGAGTTAGCCTCATAAGTCATTCAAGAGCTAGACTGACCCTGTGAGCACTGCAGGGGTTATGCAAGCCCCTGCAGAACCCCCCCCCCCAATCACAAAGGCACTTCTGAAAACACAAAGGTCTCATAATGAGCTGAGGTTTTATTCTCTGAACTTCAAACCCTGCCAGGTGTTGGTAGATGAATATTACTTATGGATTATCACATGAGACACAAAATCCAAAGTCAATACAGTCCCCATATGTTAAAAAAAATACAATATGTAAATTCACACTGGAAAGGCTAGCATCCTGCCGAGTGAAGTCTTGATTATGAATTTAAAGGAACTTTTGTGGTTAAGGAATGCTAGCCTAACTGTGCAAGGTGTACCTCCTGGAGCTCTTTGTGGTTCAGCTGTGCTATCTAAGCTGAACTCTTTGTGCACATGTCAAACCAAGGTGTGATTGACAGATGTCTGATGCACTTGTTAAACTTAAGTGAACTTTCAAATGAGTTTTCTTAGAATCACCTCACGTGGTGTGATTGACGTATGTCTGACGTGTTTTACATAGCAACACCTGTCAACCAATCATATGTGTGTGTTGAACTTATGTACCAAATATGGGAGTAACTGAATCTGGGAGTCTTCAAAGTGACTAAAGACTGTAAAATGTAATGAAAGAGACTCTTAAGGAGGAAGCAGAATTAGGGAGTTCGTCATAAGAGATACTAGTTGATAACTGACTTCTTTTTGATGTTCACATTTTTGCAATTTTTCTATTTTTTGCCTGAAGCAATAAATCAAGCTTTGTTTTAACTTTTTAAACCTCAACCCTTCTTTTTGGTGAATTCTTCATTTCTCTTGTGTTGGTTCTTCCATCCGAAAGTTTAAGTGGTAAGTTAATCATTTAAATTAAGTGACCCCCCCCCTCTGGTAGCGGCTCAGCCAAGCTGGACCCCGTTTTTACAGGGTAATGGCTCTACTCCGAGCTCCTCCCTGGTGACTGAGCTCCTCCCCCTATCCCTAAGGCTGGACCCACCCACCCTACAGAGGAAACTCATTTGGACCGCTTGTATCTGGGATCTTGTCCTTTAGGTCCTGACCCAAAGCTCATGACCACAGGTGAGGGTAGGAACGTAGACTGACCGGTAAAATCGAAGCTTCCCCTTCTGGCTCCGCTCCTTCTTTTCCATGACAGACTGGTACAACGACCGCCGATCCTTGCTCCCGCTTAAACAGCCACCTCATCGTGGTGGGGGGGTGTGAGTGCCTGGATGGTCCCAGGAGCTCTGTTGTTGGGGGCTTTATACCCCTGGTAGGGTCTCCCATGGCACACAGGTCCTGGGTAACGGACCAGACCAACCGGTCCCCTATGATGAATATAAAATCAAGGATTGTGACGTCGCCCGGTATGGCGTACCCAGGGCCCCACCCTGGAGCCAGGCCCAGGGTCAGTGCTCATATGTGAGCACCTGGAGGCAGGGCCTCCGCCCACGGGGCCCAGCCAGGCTCAGCCTGAAGGGACGACGTGGGCCCGACCTCCGGTGGACTCACCGCCTACCAAGAGAACTGTAGGGCTTGGGTGCAGTGTGGATTGGGTGGCAGTTGACGGCGGGGGGGCTCAACGACCCGATCCCAGGACACAGAGACCGGCTCTTGGGACATGCACTACAGAAATGAGAGGATTAAAAAACTCTGGTTTACATGTTTCAGTCCACTGTTTATTTCTTTCAGAGTGCGTATGTACATCATGACGTACATTTCCTGTCATTTTCAAAACATCCAGTCTTGTCTTGGTGACCATGGCAGCATCTACAGTATCAGCGTTCTATGTCTATGGGAGCTAATGAGACGACAGAATAGGTCCCAGGTTGCTGCTATCCTTCATTTCATTTCATTGTTTGTTCACCTTTTTCCTTAGGCTCATGGTGTCGCTGCGTAACTTCCATTTATATAGATGTTTTTTTACACAGATGTGCACATGTAAAAAAAAATGAAAGAAATCAGATTAACCTGTATACATGCATGAAGACATTGAAGTACCGGGGAGAAATCTAGGTGTGCTACTCTGATTTTTCATAATCAGAGAACTGCGATTATCAGATAAAGCCTATCAGATCATCCTGTTGACGTGATCACTGGAATAATCTGATAACTCCAGAAGCAGACAGTGATTGGAGTATTAGCGTGCAGGTAAATGGGCTCACTGTCATTAACACTGATGTATGAATGTTTGGTGGGACATCGATGGCCACACTTACGTCAGTCTACCCCCAGCCTACCCAAACTGCACCTGCATCTGTGGATACAGCGGTAGTTTACACCACCAGTATGTGAATAATGGATCCAAAATAAAGCACTCTGAGTGTCCTGAAAAGCGCTATAGAAATCCAATCCATGATTATTCCAATTAAATGTGTATATTTCATCAGTTTAGCTCAAGGTTCCCTCATAGAATGTGTAAAACTTTAAGGTTCTTTTTATGACTTCCTCTGAGCTAAATATTTCAGGGTTTTTTGGGGTTATTCTCTGGCTGTGCTTTTGCTTCAGTTAGTCCTGTCAGATTGATCCCATAATTGCCTATCTGCAATTATTTAAGCTAACCTTAATAATTTTTGCATAATGGTGGGATTTCCTCTGGGATTCACCTGCACGATCAGATGATGACGTCAAGGTGGACGTGAAGCAGAGGACGAAACAGGTGGAAGAAGAAAAGAGACGAACTGAGACTGAGCAGAGAGTGGACGTTATTGTGAGTGACCTGTGGTCTGACAGGACTGACTGGGATCAGCCCCAAGTAAATCTACATTTAGTGTTTGTGTAACTCACACATGAGTTCATTCTACAGGTCATCCAACAGATGAGTTTACATGTTCACTAACAACAGTGATGCGCGCGCAACTCGGAGGCAAAACCACCAGTCCCAGCTCCAGCCGGCTCACATACACCTCCAGGCTCTGCCCCGGAACTCGTGAACGAGCGAATATGTTAGCTGTAAAACTGTCCATTAACTGTTTCTGTCTTAAAGCCCATCCAAACTTCTCTTTCACGGCCGCAGAATTGGACTTAACTGCATTGGAAAGGCTGTCCCAAAGTAGAACAGCAGACTGGCACAGACGGGTGGGCAGCAGAGGGTGCACTAGACAGTTTTATTGTCCGTCATTTTGACGGACAGGGTTGTAAAAATTCCGTCATAACATATTATTATTCGTCATTTCAAATTTTTATTTTTTAATGATAACGAGATATATTTAGTAGTATTTAATGTTCAAAAACATCTCAGTGATGCAGCAGCTGTAGTTGCTGCTGGCTGATAAACCAACGCGATATCACGACTGGCATAACTATATACACCACTTTGAACTGGTGTGTTCTCTAAAGTTCTCTAAAGTTAGCTAAACAACGATTACCCTCAGTATTTTAATCTGTCAAAATGAAGGACGGCCTTCAGAATTTTCCGTCATTTAAAAAAAAATCTGATGATGGCTGAATATTTGCGGTTACCTGCTCCTCTGTGTGGTAGATGTCCAGTCCGTATAGATCTGAAGTGTGCACTGCACAGACTGGCATTCTGAAGTTCCTCCTCAGACCAGTTCTCGCGTCTTAATGCCTGCAAACATAACTTTCGCTGATTTTTTCTGGAAGGGACGTTTGCCAGCAGGAATTCTGTAGAAGTTTAAAGGTCCCGTATTATGCAAATCTCACTTTGTGACAGTTTTCTTATAGTAGTGTGTGTTGCAGTAGCCTCATTATGAGGTTGGAATTTGAAAACTGTCTGTTTCCTCCCTGCCTTGCTACACCACAGTTTGTCAAAATGCCTGCTCAAACGAGCGAGTTTGAGTTGGCTCCGTTTATGACGACATAAGCGGATTTAACTCCTCCCCCTGACTGTGCCCCCACCCTGGCAAAGCGAGCCCCGCCCTGGCAAAGTACCTCTTGGACAACAAACATGGCGAAGGCGAGACACGCAAGTTGTGGTGTTGTTGGCTGCACACACCAACACCATAGTTTATTTTTGCTCCCCACTTCCGAGCCTCTCCGTAAAAAGTGTCTGGATTACATCTGTGATGGTCATGGACCAAACAACATTCCCAAACGCGTGTATGTGTGTGCCCGGCATTTCACGGACAAGTGTTTTTCGAACATGGGCCCATACAGCTGCGGCTTAGCACAAAGACTCCGAATCAAGAAGGACGCAGTACCAACGCTTCGTGACCCAAGTCCAAGTGTGGGAGATGTAAGTTCTTCTCATTTGTTTGTATCTTTACTGCATAACCCTACATTACGGATAAGCTGGTGGTTGTTGATGTGTACGTCTAACGTTAGCATGGCAGCTAACATAGCTCGGTTACTGCTGCTAACGTTTGCGTCCCCGTTAACATGCAAGAGCTGATAATATCCAGAGACATTCAACAGAACTACTGTGAACACGGGCCTTTTGTGGTTGGCATCAGTATAGTTAGCCTCAAGCTTGTTAGCAGCTGCCTGCATTAGTGGTGGCAGGCGTCTTTCCGTGTCAGGTCCACGAACCCGACACAACACCGCCGTTTTCCGTCGGGGCTCAATCACGCCTCAAGGCAAAGAAAGCCAGTGTTTGGAAAGACGTTCTGTCTGAGACATGTGTATTGTAGACGAGAGAGCCATGGCTTCACCGTCAACATTAGCGCGTAGTACCGCTAGCGGAAGCCGCGTCCTCTCCCAGAGAGGGGAGGGGGAGTGGGCGTGGACAGATGCGTTCATTTGCATACCCGGAAGCAGGCCCAGAAACAGCCTGTTCTGAGGAGGGCTGGTGAGAGGGACTTTTTTCGACCGCTGAAACTCCGAACAAAGGATGATTTTGGGGCGAACAAACTTAAATACTATGTTTTTGGGCTTCTGAGACCTATATGACGTGACTGAAAAATAGCATAATACGGGACCTTTAAATCCTTCTGTGTTCCTTCTGTTCTGACAACCCACGGCACAGCAGGACGACGGCATTACTCACACTGACAGTCAGTGTTTGGTACGAACTCGATGTGCTTTCTGCCTCCGAGGTGCACGAGCAGCATACGTCCTACGCCATCATGAAACTGATCTATAATCTGATCACAGCTGAACTAGATAAAGGCTCATGCGTCATCATGCCAGGATATCAAAGAGGAAATCACAGACTTTGACTCATGTTTAATCACTCCAGTTATTATTTTCCAACTATGAGACAGTAGTCGGTCAGACCCAGGATCATCCTCCTGTCACAGAGGCTTCTGTTGACTCCACAGCGTTAGCCGATCCTCCGGTCCAACAGGTGATGATGACCATCAGACCCACATGGGTCCATGCTGACCCGAGTCACAAGAGGACATCGAGAGGACAATGGGCGGAGTCAATGAGCGACTGGACCGACTATAAATGTTCTGACAGACATGAACACTACAGTAAATGCATTTATCAACCAGTGAATTCTGGGTCCTTGTCTCTTTATGTGGTTGTTGCTGAATGTCCTCCTGGGCAGGACTGGCTTTGATGGGTCCAGGGTTCTGGTTCTGGTTGGTTCTGGTGGTGGATGTGCTGCTCTGACAGTAGGATGATGTGTCTGTGTGTTCATAGTTCTTCTGTGTATCTCTGATGTGCACATCAGTTGCTAGAATGACCTTTTTCACATTCTTCTCAGTTCCTCAGTGTCTCCTCTCAGTGTCTCCAAAGGTTCCAAACACTAGAAACGTGCGTACTCCAGCTGTGGACTTGCCGTGAAGGAGCGCACATTTCCACAGTCATTTCACTCTTTATACATCTGAACGTGAGCGTGGAAAAGGACGTGCACCAGGTTTATGTGCGTACGTACACTTTCTACACGAGGCCGCAGGTGTATTTCCATCACTACTTCCACTCTTGGCACAGTTTTAATGATACCTTCCAGGGTTTGTCTCCATCATCTCCACACAGTTCTATTGGTACCTGTCATTATCTACAACAGCTTCAAAAAGTTGATGTGAGAGCTGGCATGTCATCACACACACACACACACACATTCTAAACTACTGTTCAGGGTGAGGACTGGTATCTGGGTCGGTTACCGCCTTTTGTAGGCGGGGCTAGAGCTCCTCACCTTTATACAGACAGGTGTCAGCAGTTAGAGCCTGTGTGTTTGAGGCCTGGTAGATGTGTGGTGGGACGGCTCTGTCAGAGCAGAACTGGGGTGCACAAAGCAGGTTAAAAAAAAACAAAACCCCCGTGCATCACTAGTGCAAGGCCCAGACTGAAGGAAGAAGACGACTGAGAGTAGGAACTAAACTGACTGTGATCTATTTAAACTCTGGTCTCAGTAATGTTCAGAACCATGGAAGCACCACCAAGACTGAAGAATACTGTGGACAGAGTGTGTGTTTGGATGAGTCTGTTCATTTAGTTCATTAATGTACTCTTCTCTCCAACATGCTGTGGGTCTGTTCTGTCGCTGTCTGAACCTTTAACCACTTCATGTTCAGTTCAATTTAACAGATAATTGCAGGTGTTAGTCTGTGTTTACTTTGGTTAAATGTCTGTGAAGGCCTGGCGATGCTTGTGTCTTAATTTTTTCTTCTGCTCTTTCCTGTACATTGTTCATGTTCCAGTGAACATCAGTACCAGTTGTTCATTGTTGAACTTCTGTGTCTGTTGTCCCTCCACAGTCAGTGTGATGACATCATCATATGACATCGACTTTATTGACAAATAAGTCAGTCTCAAAAAATCTGGAGTCACTAATGCCATTTCTTGTATTGTCATAGTCTGTACCCATAATCAACTTTAAAGCTTTTGAAACTGTTTCCTGTGGAGCTGGCATTCTCCCATTATATATGTATACATGTATGTGTACATGTATGCGCTGCTATGGGATACCAGCAACAGCGCTGAGATTATAAAAGACTGTTTGGATCAAGTACCCTTGGATGTTGTAACTAATATTAGACTGATCATATGTGCGTGATGTAGTGAGTCTGTGGGATGTTATTGTTCACCTCAGCTTTAGTGCAAGGGGGGTTGTCCTGGGGGGGGGGGCTTGCCTCCACATGGTTATGTGTGTGCTCAGAACTAATCAGTCTTTAGTCATTTTTCGATCTATCTGTGAATCTTTATAAAAGGTTGGCCTGTGGGTTTGAAAGATAATATTCCAGGGACAAACTGCAGTTTCCTTCAGTTGGACATAAATGATTGGACTGATCCATGAACTCGTCTCCTATGAACGGAGGGCAATGAGAGGCAAATCAGTTTTTTATTCCATTTGAGGTGAGATGTGTTACCATTTACAGATGTGACGTTTGTCCATTTAAAAGAGTTTTATGAGCCAAGAAAGTTGATGGCAAACATAGGAACCACTTAGCCCTTTTACCCCTGTCTTTAAAAATGTGGTGACATGGTTTTAGAGAAGGTGAAAATCCTGTTGAAGCTCCAGAGACACGTTCAGTAACTGAACAGATCATGATATTTATGGATGTAATACATTCTGATAGTTCAGCAGTTTACAAACTGTACATGACATGATCTTTTCATTTGACACATTTATGGAAATGACGGCAGAATTCAAATGTGATCAACACATTCCCTGTATGTGTATCAGAACCATGTGTTTGGACTTATGCACAAACAGAACCTGTTTGTCTTTTCTGACCTGAGGTTTACAACTGTCCATGTGTTTTACTGGGACTTATCATTTATAACTCTACCATGGACAGTGATTTTTAAAAGCTATTTAGTTTTCATCAGCATTTGTCTTTTAGCTGTCCAAAATTTCAGACAAATGGTTCTGAAGTCTACCTGTTATTCTTCTGAATTCCTGATCACTGTAACTACAGCTGGTTTAAGTTTGCCTGTTCTTGGTCAAAGTCAGGAAACATTCCCATTTGTTAAGTTAGGCTGAATAATAACCACATTATCTCTGTGAAAATGGATCTTTTTGTAGAACTAGTGTGACTTTGAAAGGTCGATGGCCAAGTTTACAAAGACAACTTTCTAAAAATAACTATGTCCAGATTTTACACACACATCTGTTTGATTTGAATTGAAGTGTCTTCGGAAAATCGTCTTCTGCTTCTGGTTGGATTCAGTTGGTAGGGACTTGGCTTGGAAACCGTAGGACTGCCAGTTCAAGTCCCATCCAGGACAGGTGTGTCCAGGTGGACTGGTAGTTTGAAGGGTGTCTGTTCACCGCTATGGCAAAGGGACTGCCAAGGTGCCCTTGAGCAAGGCACTGAACCCTCAACTCCTCAGAGAGTCTAAGAGACTGCCCTAGAAGGTTGGAGAATCCACATGTGACAGACAAGTCTCAGAGAAAGTGTTGGCTGATGTGCCCTAGAGCAAGTTATTTAACACCAGGCACCTGACATGGCAGCCTGCTGTGACCAGTGATGAGCTAATGCAGAGGTTCAATTCCAGTATGTGTTGTATATCTGCCTGTGAAATTATATACTGACAAATACAGACAAATCTTCATTCTTTACAGTCTAAAATCAGCAGTGCATTTACAGCAGTTCTGTCCAAGTCCTGTTAGTTCAGTTCCACATTCAGCTCAGTCTGATCTGCAGTGGGCCCAACCAGGAAAATAAGAACAGAAGAATATAGAAATAATATCAACTCCAAACTTTTATCTGTGTGTTAGAGCAAAAAAAGTTAATTTACATTATGAACAGGTTTACATCTACAAACTATCCTTTCAAAAGATGTGAATAACATGAACAAACTGAACAAATCAGTGTAATTTGAACACCATTCTGCCTCAGTTTATCATTTACACAGGTACATTAGAACATACAGATCACAGTGGATCTACAACCACACAAAACATTGAGTAACAGGTCAAGGTCAAGGTTCCTTTATTTATACCCGTAGGTAGATTTGTTTTGCAGTCTAGGTGATTGCCTTGGCATTACAACAACACTTACATTAAACATGTAAGACAGGCACTTGATCACACTTACAGACCGGACTAAAAGTGCTCAGTGTTCCACCATTCATCGGTATAGCAGCATGGATAAGTAAAAGAATAAAATAAATAAGATCAAATAAATAAAAACAAGATGCAATAAAACACAATAAAAACCAGAAAAGATAAAAACAATCTGGTAAAAACCAGGATAAGAACATAAAAAAAAAAAAAAAAAAAAAAAAAATTGAAGTCACAATAATAATAAATAGAGCAAAGAAATGGAATAAATAACTAAATAAGTTAGTAAAGTGCAATGTCACTATTTCTTATTGAGCTCAGTGACGGCAACAGGAACAGCTGTTTTTATAACGCTGTGTCCTGAACCTGGGACTAAGAACCTGCGTCCAGAGGAAAGGAGCTGAACTTCACCTGGTAAAGGATGGGAGACAGGTGGAATATTATTAAAACTGTACTGACTTCTCTGTCACAAGGGGGAAAAGAAAGGACTCAAATGCTCGGTACTGAAGGGGAAAAAAATAACAGGTTTATTTAACAAAATACGAAAACCTAATACAAAAGCTAAAGGAGAAACAGAGTCCATAAACAAAAACATACAACACCTGGGTCAGAGTCTGTGGATGAATATGGGTAATTGTCCGGGCTATGGAAAGGAATGAGGAGAAATGAACCAGCGCTGCATGGCTGCAAACCTAATCCTTAAATAGGCAAAAATGTAATTGGCTGCAGCCACGCAGCGCCAGCAGGTGAATCTGATAATGAAGAGAGGGAGGAGCCGAGGGCACACAGACACAGATCATGACAGAGGGAGAGCTGAGAGTCACAGGCACAGATCCTGACAGGACCCCCCCCTCAAGGGACGGCATCCTGACGTCCCCAGAGATGCGAAAAAGCCCCCCACGAAGACCAGGGCATCCTGGAATGGAGAGGGGATCCTGGCAAAAGGGGCATGAAGAACCACAGGGGAGACCAGCTGAAGCACCTCCCGGTGGGACGGCGTGAAGAGCCTCTGGGCAGACTGGCTGAAGAACCTCAGGGCGAACAGGCTGACGCACCTCCCGGTGAAACGGCGTGAAGAGCCTCCGGGCGAAGAGGGTGAAGCACCTCCCGGTGAAACGGCGTGAAGAGCCTCCGGGCAGACTGGCTGCAGAACCTCAGGGCGAACAGGCTGAAGCACCTCCCGGTGAAGCGGCGTGAAGAGCCTCCGGGAAGACAGCCAAAGCACCTCAGGACAGACCTCCAGACCAGAATGATGTAGCCCCTCCAGACCAGACCATGGAGAAACCTCCCGACAAGGACGTGAGAAACCCTCGAAAACAGGACATAGAAAAATCCTCTGGTTCGTGGACCTCCAGGGCTGTGGACGACAGGACTCTAGCTGGATTTAGGACATTGACTGGAACTGAATATGGCTGGACTAGTGACTCTAACTGAGACAAGACAGACCGGACAATGACTGGACTACAGACATCGACTGGAATTGGAGAGGGAGACCGAGACGGGGAGACACAAAGAGCGAGGCCGAGACGGGGAAACAGGAACGCTGCGCGGACGGACGGAACCGGACTTCAGGAACGCTGCCAGACGGAACCGGACTTCAGGAACAGACAGGAACAGACTTTAAAAACGCTGCGCGAACAGACGGAATCAGACTTCAGGAACGCTGCGCGGCCGGAACCGGACTTCAAGGAGGGGAGACTACCAGACGATGTACTAGCCTCCAGGTAGTACTAAGGAAAAGGGAACTAGGCCAAGCAGAGAGACACGGACAGACAGACACAGAGACACAGACAGGCAGAGGGACAATCTACAGAACTGAACTGATGAGAATAAAATGGAATTGAAGAACATGAACCGCAAAGAAACAGAGCTAAAGGAGAAACAGAGTCCATAAACAAAAACATACAACACCTGGGTCAGAGTCTGTGGATGAATATGGGTAATTGTCCGGGCTATGGAAAGGAATGAGGAGAAATGAACCAGCGCTGCATGGCTGCAAACCTAATCCTTAAATAGGCAAAAATGTAATTGGCTGCAGCCACGCAGCGCCAGCAGGTGAATCTGATAATGAAGAGAGGGAGGAGCCGAGGGCACACAGACACAGATCATGACAGAGGGAGAGCTGAGAGTCACAGGCACAGATCCTGACATTCTCTGAAGACATTTCAGGTTATTCACATTTTTTGCAAAATTCTCCTTTGTTTTCATGTAAATACATGAAAATGTTTCCATTTCCAAACAGAAACATTGTCAGTTGTCATTATTTCTCTGTTGTTTTGATAGTATTGGACTGGTCCTGCCCACTGCGGACTGAACTGGTCTGAATGTGGAACTGAACTAAAAGGATTGTTCATTTCTTAGTGTAATTTTTGCATTTCACAAATTCATCCCAGGACCAGACTGGACCCTTTGGCGGGCTGGATTTGGGCCCTGGGCCACATGTTTGACACCTGTGGTTCCAATGAACATACGTACATTGGAACCTGTGAGGATGCATTCACATGTTGATGGACTGATTCAAATGTGTGTTCACTGTCGTATATTTAACTCAAAAAACTAGGTTTGAACTGTTTAAGCAGACCACTGGAAAAACACAGCGGCAGACTTCAGGAAAAAACAAACTATTTCCTTATTATTATTTCCTTTTATTTTTGAGCATAGCCACACAAACATGTTATTCACTGCATAAGGCTCTATAATACCCAGAGAGAAGATGGGGGGGGGGGCTGTAAGTGCCGATCATATACTGTCCAATCAACCCAATCACAGACCTCCAAAATGGAATGTACTTTCATCCAAACACAGTTCCTCCCATCCTGCATCAGTCCTGTGTGGCTGGACTTGTCAGACAGATGCTGAAGCTTGTGAGCAGGGCTTGGACAGATTCGTAGAGGTCATGATGGTGCAGGAGTGTCACTAGGGTTGACTGACTTTTTTTTTTTTTTTTTTTTGATGGGATTATGGGGATTGAAGTAGTTCTAGATGACTGTTACACACATGCTACACACACATACAGGCTTCATACAGTCACACACTGATAATATTACAACAGAGCAAAGCTGACAAACCATGTCATTCTTTATTTGAAAGTCTACCGAAGTTCAAACATAAAAGGGAGGCTGTGAATCCTTCTCCCCTGGTTGTCGTACAGCAGCCGTTTGAAGGAAAGGTCAGAGAAAGGCGAAGAAGCAAAGAAACCACCCAGACAGAAGAACCCCGTAAACAAAGTCAACCAGAGCCAAATACACATGAGTCCTGGTTAGAGTTCCAGTGGACTGCCACACCGCAGTACACAGTTTATTTAAAGTAATGCTACTTTTTAGTCAAGGTAATTATCTGCAGACTGATTATTTGTGACAGTAAGTCTGACACCGTTTCAGAGTTAATAAGTGATGCCAGCCGACTACACACTGTGGTGGAAATGTTTGCATAATACTGTTCTGCTGGTTATGATTCGGCCAGTGGTTTAAAATGTACTGTTTTAAACTAGTATTAAAATGTGCAAACTATTATTTAGCCTATTTATTTATTTAGGCGAAATAAAAAAAAGAACAAAGAAAAAGAAAAAAGCTGCAGCAGTGCTGTGATGGCGAGGTGAGGCAGCGGGGGCAATGGCATTAAATGTAGATAGACTGTACTTTCAATCTCATTTAATTATTTGCATTTATTTACTTAATTATTTTTTATTAAACCTCTGTTTTCCTTCTCTCTCTCTCTCTCTCTCTCTCTGAGTGTCAGTTACCTAATGACTGTCTTTGGTCACATCCCTGATTTTTATTTTATTTATTTCTTTTTTCTTTAGGAGTCCACATCACAACAGTCCCACCACATACACATCTTACACACTGCTCCACACACACAACATTTGCACACCCAGGACAGGACACTGGTTTTATTACTGACTGACGTGTTTCTCTTGTATATTACATGTCATATATCTTAAACCCCCCCCCCCCCCCACACACACACACACACACACACACACACATTATGATGATGTAATGTAAATATTGTCTCATACTGTACATAAATCTCTTTGTCACTTGGTGTCACTTCAATAAAGGTTTAAAAAAACTGCAGTCTAGTTATGAACAGCCCGTCTCACCATCTGTTCTCCTAATACAGGGCTGTCAAACTCATTTTCTTTAGGTTCCACATTCAGCTCACTTTGATCTCCAGCCAGAACCAGTACAGTAATAGCATTATTAACCTATAAATAATGACAACTCCAAATTTTTTAGTGCAAAAAATAACATTAAATGATGAAACTATTTCTATCCAAAACAAAAAAAGATGTAAATAACTGGAAAAAACTGAAGTTTCTTAAGGAAAATAAGTGCAACTTTATCAATATTATGCTTGAATTTATGATTTCTCCATGTGTATTACAGATCAGATCTACCAAAGCACAAAACAGGCAGAATATTATTAAAATTACACTTATTTTTCTTTAGACATTCCAGGTTGTTCATATTTGTTCAGGTTATTGACATCTTATTGTTAAAGGAGATCAGAATTTATTGTTCTTTGCAATAAATCAAAGAGAAAAAATTGGTGTTGCCATTATTTAGAGGCCTGACATCATATTATTTTTCTCACATTAAACCCAGAAGAACATTTGGAGTCATTATTTCTAGGTTATTATGCTGTTGTTTTGGAGTTTAATACTCTTGACTGTTAATATATTCAGGGTAATTTTTGCATTTTGCGCTTTGTAAATTCATCTCGCGGGCCGGATTGGATCCTTTGGCGGGCCAGTTTTGGCCCACGGGCCGCATGTTTGACACCTGTGGTCTAATAGAAGCATCTAGATGCCCACACATGTCCATGCCAAATGTACCAGTCCACATGCAAATGTGGAACAAGTAATTAAATATTGGAATTAAAGACTCCTCTCTTACCACAATGAAATGACAGAATTGTCCATGCAAATGCGCTGTTAGGAACAGGATGTTCACACCGTTACATGTTCTGCTAAATGACAATTATCTCCAATTAACATCATACGACTCAGCTGTGAGTGAGGACAGATAAGGACAGAAACCGTTCAGAGATCAGATCCTTCTTAGTACAGGATGGTGTGGTCTTTGACCATGTTAGTCCAACGTTTGGCTAAACCAGTGGTTCTCAGACTGTAGGCCACGCCCCCTAGGGGCGCTGTAAAGGGGGGCATGGGATCATTCCTGGGTTTGTGTGTTTTTTTTTTCTTCAGGTTAGAACACACGTGTCAAACATGCAGCCCGGGTTCCATTCCAGCCCACAGGATGACAGAGTAAAACTGAACCTGAACAGTCCAGGTTGAACAAATCCTTTTGGTTCCGGTTCCACATACAGACCAATGGGATCGACAGTCAAAAGAACAACACAATAAACCAGAAGTGATGACAAACAGATTTTCTTTGTGAAAAATTTAAGTGAAAGAAAAAAATATTACACTGTGAACATATTTACATTTACAAAACTATTCTTTCACAATAAAATGCAAATAAATACATAAATAAAAACACAGATGAACAACCTGAAACAATATTGTAACAATATTCTGCCTGTTATTAAATGTTTGGTGCATTTATCTGCAGTTGTGTTCATTATAATAACAGATGGAATATTGGAGAAATTTGAACAATAATCTGCCTTTTATCAAATGTTTATGGAACACTGTGTGTAAATGCACATGTATAAATAAGAAGTCCAAGCAGAATATTGTTCAAACTGCACTAATTTTTCAAATGAAATATCTGTTTTTTCAGGTTATTCACATCTTTTTTGTAAAATGTAAATATTTTCATAATTTAATTGTTTTTTTGTTTTTTTTTGTACTATAACAAAATGAAAAACTTGGAGTTGTCATTATTTATAGGTTATGAAGTCATTATTTTACTGGTTCTGGCCCACTGCAGATCAAACTGGGCTGAATATGGAACTGAAGCAGAATGAGTTGGACAGCCCAGGGGTAGAACATGTAGCAGGTGGAACACACTGTGTTTAGTGTTGGAGCACACTGGACTCTTTTTAAGGACGTACACCAAACCAATCTACTGCCATGGTGATCTGTCACTAGACTAGACAAACAGTTTAGGTTTGTTAAGAGAAAAATATGCAATGTTTCTGTTTTTGCACAGTTTGTACGGTTTGCACTTGTGTAATATTCTGAAATGTGCAATGGAAATGGGTTCATTGCAGCCACTGATATTGTTCAAATGTTCATCTTTATTACCAAAATTGTTTATTCTAAAAAAAAAAAAATAAAAAATAACTTTATTGTCATAGTTGTAAGATAATTGTGCATTGCTTATTTTTATTTGGAAAACTATTGTCTCGGGGCAGACTTCTTAAGTTCATTTGTATTATTCAAGCAAAAATTTAAGTTATTTTTAATTTGCACAACAAATTATTCACATAAAAGCAAAACGTATTATTACAATATTGGTGTTTCTTTCAATAAAAGTCCTAATTGCACGACTGTTACGCTGTAATGTTGTTGGGGTTGAGGGGGGCCTGGATATTTTTTGTTCTCCAAAGGGGGGCCCAACAGAAAAAGCTGCTGAAACAACATGCCTTTCTATTTAATGAAGACCATTTTTAGAATCTGTGCAGAAGCATGACCTTCCATGGTGCAGCAGCTAAGGTCCATTCACAGAACGTGTCTTGCCGCAGATTAGTTCAAATGTAAAGAAGCTAAAGTCTCCACATTCTTGTTTCTTCTTACTTCTGTGCTTACTACTGTCATTTCTCAGGTTCCCTCCAGTTCCAGTAGGTCGGTGCTTCCTGTTATCAGCTTCGAGGGTCCTGTTTTTAATCAGCCACCTCATCATTTTAAGCAAGCACCAGCCCTTCCAGTCACTGATTATACTGTGTTTGTGCTAGAAAAAGGAAAGATCCAGCCACTGTGGATACATTAGTACAAATGAGTGGAGCCACAAAAAGCCACAACCAGTCTGGTCCAGTCTGGACCCAGTCTGGACCCAGTCTGGGTCCCTGCAGTGGGGTGTGTATAACAAAACAATAAAGGATAGACTTATAAATACAATTATTCTGACCACTGATGTTCATGAGATTCAATATAAAATAAATTTACCAGTCAGACATGATTTATCATAAAGTCATTTGGTTATTAAATATGGACAGATATGGACACTTGAAATTGTTTTATTTAGACTAGAAAGTCCTCCTGCCCAGATTAGAATGGACATGGACTGATTACTAATTTAAATTTAGATATCTCAGATAATTGACTTCTAGTCCTTAGTAATCCCATTCCAGTTGTTGGGTCCTTTTGTAAATGTGCTTCATTGTCGTTGTCTTTAGTCTGACTGGAACAAAGTGCTGCTGCTGACGTTTAATGTGTGTAATGGTCTGAGTACGGAAACTGAACCCAGTTGCAAGACCCGGAGACAGACGTAAAAGTTCAGTGTTTAATAAACACTATAACGACTGACAAATCACTGATAATAAAAATGAGCAGATCCTTGAAGACACCGAGTCCCGGACTCTTCACAGCCCGGGCCAGTAACACGCATTGGTAACCTGACTAGGGGAAAGCAGAGGACAGTCAGTATCCAAACCAGGTCATACACGGGGAAGCAAACAGAAAGGCAACAGGACA
Source organism: Sphaeramia orbicularis (assembly GCF_902148855.1). NCBI lineage: Eukaryota > Metazoa > Chordata > Actinopteri > Kurtiformes > Apogonidae > Sphaeramia > Sphaeramia orbicularis. The sequence goes on from NC_043975.1 coordinate 53,018,924, forward strand.
TGAGGAACAGGCAGGCTCATGTACCTGTAAAACAGGCGAAAGGTTGAACACATGCAGAATCATTGGAGGCAGAGGCACAGACAAGGGTCGGGCAAAAAGCAGGAGTCAAAAAAGGCAATCCGGGTCAAAAACAGGCAAACAGGATCCAAAACCACTGGTAAGTATCACACAGAGGAGAATACGAACTGGCACAGGACAGAGGGAAACACAGGCTTAAATACACAAGAGGGAGAGGAGACAATGAGACACAGGTGGAACAAATCAGGGCGGGGACAGGTAATCACACAGGTGGGAGTAATGGGAACAGGAAGTAAAGACAGCAGACATGACACATGAGGAGGACTTACCAAAATAAAACAGGAAATGACAGACCAGAAAGACTAACGTCTGGGAGCTGGTGTGACAATGTGTTGGAATGAGCGTTTGTCAGTTAATCCACCAGGGGGCGCTGCTCTGAATTAACCATACTGGACAAATACCACAAAGAAGAAGAACGTTTAATGAGAAGAAGAAGAAGAAAGTCAGTAATACCAAACCTGTAGACGACAGAGGGAACACTACTGTGATACTAATGTTAGTGTTTTCTCTGGTAAAGTTTAAAAGTTTAGCTTCAGCAGGAAGAGAAAAGACAAATGAGTGACAGGTTTGGTTTGCACTTCTGCTGGTGGAGGTCTAAACCTTTGCTTCAGCAGCTCCTTTGCTTTCAATAAATGTTGGACATGATGAAATGAACGAGCGATAACTTTCCATAAGTGGCGTGTGTGGTGTGAATTCATAAAAAATCGGAAACGTTGGGGTGAGTTGGATCGCTGTCGGCAGCGCTCTTCAGTAGTGGAGACCACATTTGTTCTTTTCCTTGGTTATCGTTCGGACATTATCGATCACAGATGGAAGTTGGTTGATTTGACTAAAAAATCCCTTTGCCACTGTGGAGACACGGGTTGAAAACAACTTCACCAACCAGGAAAATGCATCGCCAATGGAGATGTGGCGACAGGCTAGCAGAAGCCTGGTTCTGTAGAGCCACACAACATGAACAGAAGCTCAGTGGGTCCTGGCTCTGCTTTGTGTTCCTGTCGAATGTTTATTCATGCTAATGGAGCGCTGTCTCATGTAGAAATCACTGTGTAACATTTATGGATTCAGACAAATTCTAAACTTGAGTTTTATTTCATTGAACTAATTGAGGAACAAAAACAATGGTATCATTTCTTTTTCCTGTTGACGTGAGGTGACTTTGTGGAAATATCACATCAAAACTAATACAAATACTATCACATCATATCATATCTTATCATATCATACATCAAAAGTGGCAGTGGTAGATTTACCATCACTCACAGTGGCGGTTCTAGCTTGAATGACGTCCTCGAGCACCCCCCCCACACACACACACACACACACACACACAAAACAAAAAATACATCAAAGTTTAGCAAGCTGTGATGTTTTATTATATGTCCACAGGGACATCTAAAAATCTAGAAAAACTAACAGGGTCTGTCTGGACAAAAATAATCGAATTTAAATTAAATAGACAATACCTTGACAAGAGCCTCCTGTCATGTGATGTGATAAAGGGCTCCCATGTTTCCAATTAGCCGCTCCTGAACTTGTTAAATGAATGATCCATTTTAAAAAAGAATTTGCAACAGAAGCAAAAAAAAAGGCTGTTGATCTTCTGTGAATATATCAGACAACTTCTAACTATTTTTTTCTTCTAAACAATCACACACACACACACAGACACACACACACTTGCAAAAACCCACCTGAAGGATCCTCCTGCTGGGGAGAAGTAAAATCAAACCAGTCTTCATCATCAGTACCAGACACCAGTGGACACACTGTCTCTGTGGACACAGATGGAGTCTGTCCCTCAGGTGTCCAGATCATTCCAGAGCTCTGTGGATCTGAGGGGGTAGGTGGAGCTCATCCTGACCAGTGACATGGGATGATCCAAAATATTTTAGAAGTGCCCCTGAAACAGCATCAAAGGCAGTAAATAGAACTGTGAATCTGACCTGAAACATCCATGAATTGTCCATTTAAATAAACATACCATTGTATCCTATTACTGTCTGTCCTTCCACACTGTGAATCTAACTCTCAGGGAGGAACAGGACACACTGTCAGTGATGACCTGTTCAGATATAGACTGCCTTTATCACCAAATAGAGTTTTAACAAATGTTCGTCTTTGAAACTACTGCATTGTAAATTCTGTTAGCTAATAACAGGACTTGAACCGATGACGTTAACTCAAATGAGCGATAGAAATAAGAACTGAACTTGTAGCTCTAACAGTCTTATTGCACACACATTATGGTGAAATTATATTTCATGTTTGTTAATTCAGTTCAGCTGAAATATTGTTGTATTAGAGCAGAGCAAACATCATAGATAAAGAGAACACATGTCAGAGTTAGAACCTGTTTAATGAACAAAGGTCAGAGTTAGAACCTGTTTAATGAACACGTCAGAGTTAGAACCTGTTTAATGAACACATGTCAGAGTTAGAACCTGTTTAATGAACAAAGGTCAGAGTTAGAACCTGTTTAATGAACACGTCAGAGTTAGAACCTGTTTAATGAACACATGTCAGAGTTAGAACCTGTTTAATGAACAAAGGTCAGAGTTAGAACCTGTTTAATGAACAAAGGTCAGAGTTAGAACCTGTTTAATGAACACATGTCAGAGGTGGAACCTGTTTAATGAACACATGTCAGAGTTAGAACCTGTTTAATGAACACATGTCAGAGTTAGAACCTGTTTAATGAACAAAGGTCAGAGTTAGAACCTGTTTAATGAACACGTCAGAGTTAGAACCTGTTTAATGAACACATGTCAGAGGTGGAACCTGTTTAATGAACACATGTAAGAGGTGGAACCTGTTTAATGAACAAAGGTCAGAGTTAGAACCTGTTTAATGAACACGTCAGAGTTAGAACCTGTTTAATGAACACATGTCAGAGTTAGAACCTGTTTAATGAACACATGTCAGAGGTGGAACCTGTTTAATGAACACATGTCAGAGTTAGAACCTGTTTAATGAACAAAGGTCAGAGTTAGAACCTGTTTAATGAACACATGTCAGAGGTGGAACCTGTTTAATGAACACATGTCAGAGTTAGAACCTGTTTAATGAACACATGTCAGAGGTGGAACCTGTTTAATGAACAAAGGTCAGAGTTAGAACCTGTTTAATGAACACATGTCAGAGTTAGAACCTGTTTAATGAACAAAGGTCAGAGTTAGAACCTGTTTAATGAACACATGTCAGAGGTGGAACCTGTTTAATGAACAAAGGTCAGAGTTAGAACCTGTTTAATGAACAAAGGTCAGAGTTAGAACCTGTTTAATGAACACATGTCAGAGGTGGAACCTGTTTAATGAACAAAGGTCAGAGTTAGAACCTGTTTAATGAACACATGTCAGAGGTGGAACCTGTTTAATGAACAAAGGTCAGAGTTAGAACCTGTTTAATGAACACATGTCAGAGGTGGAACCTGTTTAATGAACACATGTCAGAGGTGGAACCTGTTTAATGAACAAAGGTCAGAGTTAGAACCTGTGTAATGAACACATGTCAGAGGTGGAACCTGTTTAATGAACACATGTCAGAGGTGGAACCTGTTTAATGAACACATGTCAGAGTTAGAACCTGTTTAATGAACAAAGGTCAGAGTTAGAACCTGTTTAATGAACACATGTCAGAGGTGGAACCTGTTTAATGAACACATGTCAGAGTTAGAACCTGTTTAATGAACACATGTCAGAGTTAGAACCTGTTTAATGAACAAAGGTCAGAGTTAGAACCTGTTTAATGAACACGTCAGAGTTAGAACCTGTTTAATGAACGCATGTCAGAGGTGGAACCTGTTTAATGAACACATGTCAGAGGTGGAACCTGTTTAATGAACAAAGGTCAGAGTTAGAACCTGTTTAATGAACACGTCAGAGTTAGAACCTGTTTAATGAACACATGTCAGAGTTAGAACCTGTTTAATGAACACATGTCAGAGGTGGAACCTGTTTAATGAACACATGTCAGAGTTAGAACCTGTTTAATGAACAAAGGTCAGAGTTAGAACCTGTTTAATGAACACATGTCAGAGGTGGAACCTGTTTAATGAACACATGTCAGAGGTGGAACCTGTTTAATGAACACATGTCAGAGTTAGAACCTGTTTAATGAACACATGTCAGAGTTAGAACCTGTTTAATGAACAAAGGTCAGAGTTAGAACCTGTTTAATGAAGACATGTCAGAGGTGGAACCTGTTTAATGAACAAAGGTCAGAGTTAGAACCTGTTTAATGAACAAAGGTCAGAGTTAGAACCTGTTTAATGAACACATGTCAGAGGTGGAACCTGTTTAATGAACAAAGGTCAGAGTTAGAACCTGTTTAATGAACACATGTCAGAGGTGGAACCTGTTTAATGAACACATGTCAGAGGTGGAACCTGTTTAATGAACAAAGGTCAGAGTTAGAACCTGTTTAATGAACACATGTCAGAGGTGGAACCTGTTTAATGAACAAAGGTCAGAGTTAGAACCTGTGTAATGAACACATGTCAGAGGTGGAACCTATTTAATGAACACATGTCAGAGGTGGAACCTGTTTAATGAACAAAGGTCAGAGTTAGAACCTGTTTAATGAACACATGTCAGAGGTGGAACCTGTTTAATGAACACATGTCAGAGGTGGAACCTGTTTAATGAACACATGTCAGAGGTGGAACCTGTTTAATGAACAAAGGTCAGAGTTAGAACCTGTTTAATGAACACATGTCAGAGGTGGAACCTGTTTAATGAACACATGTCAGAGGTGGAACCTGTTTAATGAACACATGTCAGAGTTAGAACCTGTTTAATGAACACGTCAGAGTTAGAACCTGTTTAATGAACACATGTCAGAGTTAGAACCTGTTTAATGAACACATGTCAGAGGTGGAACCTGTTTAATGAACACATGTCAGAGTTAGAACCTGTTTAATGAACAAAGGTCAGAGTTAGAACCTGTTTAATGAACACATGTCAGAGTTAGAACCTCTTTAATGAACAAAGGTCAGAGTTAGAACCTGTTTAATGAACACATGTCAGAGGTGGAACCTGTTTAATGAACAAAGGTCAGAGTTAGAACCTGTTTAATGAACAAAGGTCAGTGTTAGAACCTGTTTAATGAACACATGTCAGAGGTGGAACCTGTTTAATGAACAAAGGTCAGAGTTAGAACCTGTTTAATGAACACATGTCAGAGGTGGAACCTGTTTAATGAACACATGTCAGAGGTGGAACCTGTTTAATGAACAAAGGTCAGAGTTAGAACCTGTTTAATGAACACATGTCAGAGGTGGAACCTGTTTAATGAACACATGTCAGAGGTGGAACCTGTTTAATGAACAAAGGTCAGAGTTAGAACCTGTGTAATGAACACATGTCAGAGGTGGAACCTGTTTAATGAACACATGTCAGAGGTGGAACCTGTTTAATGAACAAAGGTCAGAGTTAGAACCTGTTTAATGAACACATGTCAGAGGTGGAACCTGTTTAATGAACACATGTCAGAGGTGGAACCTGTTTAATGAACACATGTCAGAGGTGGAACCTGTTTAATGAACAAAGGTCAGAGGTGGAACCTGTTTAATGAACACATGTCAGAGGTGGAACCTGTTTAATGAACACATGTCAGAGGTGGAACCTGTTTAATGAACACATGTCAGAGTTAGAACCTGTTTAATGAACACGTCAGAGTAAGAACCTGTTTAATGAACACATGTCAGAGTTAGAACCTGTTTAATGAACACATGTCAGAGGTGGAACCTGTTTAATGAACACATGTCAGAGTTAGAACCTGTTTAATGAACAAAGGTCAGAGTTAGAACCTGTTTAATGAACACGTCAGAGTTAGAACCTGTTTAATGAACACATGTCAGAGTTAGAACCTGTTTAATGAACACATGTCAGAGGTGGAACCTGTTTAATGAACACATGTCAGAGGTGGAACCTGTTTAATGAACAAAGGTCAGAGTTAGAACCTGTTTAATGAACACATGTCAGAGGTGGAACCTGTTTAATGAACACATGTCAGAGTTAGAACCTGTTTAATGAACAAAGGTCAGAGTTAGAACCTGTTTAATGAACACATGTCAGAGTTAGAACCTGTTTAATGAACACATGTCAGAGGTGGAACCTGTTTAATGAACAAAGGTCAGAGTTAGAACCTGTTTAATGAACACATGTCAGAGTTGGAACCTGTTTAATGAACACACGTCAGAGTTAGAACCTGTTTAATGAACACATGTCAGAGGTGGAACCTGTTTAATGAACACATGTCAGAGGTGGAACCTGTTTAATGAACAAAGGTCAGAGTTAGAACCTGTTTAATGAACACATGTCAGAGGTGGAACCTGTTTAATGAACAAAGGTCAGAGTTAGAACCTGTTTAATGAACACATGTCAGAGTTAGAACCTGTTTAATGAACACACGTCAGAGTTAGAACCTGTTTAATGAACACATGTCAGAGGTGGAACCTGTTTAATGAACACATGTCAGAGGTGGAACCTGTTTCATGAACACATGTCAGAGGTGGAACCTGTTTAATGAACAAAGGTCAGAGTTAGAACCTGTTTAATGAACACATGTCAGAGTTAGAACCTGTTTAATGAACACATGTCAGAGGTGGAACCTGTTTAATGAACACATGTCAGAGGTGGAACCTGTTTCATGAACACATGTCAGAGGTGGAACCTGTTTAATGAACACATGTCAGAGGTGGAACCTGTTTAATGAACACATGTCAGAGGTGGAACCTGTTTAATGAACAAAGGTCAGAGGTGGAACCTGTTTAATGAACACATGTCAGAGGTGGAACCTGTTTAATGAACAAAGGTCAGAGGTGGAACCTGTTTAATGAACACATGTAAGAGGTGGAACCTGTTTAATGAACAAAGGTCAGAGTTAGAACCTGTTTAATGAACACATGTCAGAGGTGGAACCTGTTTAATGAACACATGTCAGAGGTGGAACCTGTTTAATGAACACATGTCAGAGTTGGAACCTGTTTAATGAACACATGTCAGAGTTAGAACCTGTTTAATGAACACATGTCAGAGGTGGAACCTGTTTAATGAACACATGTCAGAGGTGGAACCTGTTTAATGAACAAAGGTCAGAGGTGGAACCTGTTTAATGAACACATGTCAGAGGTGGAACCTGTTTAATGAACAAAGGTCAGAGTTAGAACCTGTTTAATGAACACATGTCAGAGCTGGAACCTGTTTAATGAACACATGTCAGAGTTGGAACCTGTTTAATGAACACATGTCAGAGGTGGAACCTGTTTAATGAACACATGTCAGAGGTGGAACCTGTTTAATGAACAAAGGTCAGAGTTAGAACCTGTTTAATGAACACATGTCAGAGCTGGAACCTGTTTAATGAACACATGTCAGAGTTGGAACCTGTTTAATGAACACATGTCAGAGGTGGAACCTGTTTAATGAACAAAGGTCAGAGTTAGAACCTGTTTAATGAACACATGTCAGAGGTGGAACCTGTTTAATGAACACATGTCAGAGGTGGAACCTGTTTAATGAACACATGTCAGAGTTAGAACCTGTTTAATGAACACATGTCAGAGGTGGAACCTGTTTAATGAACACATGTCAGAGGTGGAACCTGTTTAATGAACACACGTCAGAGTTAGAACCTGTTTAATGAACACATGTCAGAGGTGGAACCTGTTTAATGAACACATGTCAGAGGTGGAACCTGTTTAATGAACAAAGGTCAGAGTTAAAACCTGTTTAATGAACACATGTCAGAGATGGAACCTGTTTAATGAACACATGTCAGAGGTGGAACCTGTTTAATGAACACATGTCAGAGGTGGAACCTGTTTAATGAACAAAGGTCAGAGTTAGAACCTGTTTAATGAACACATGTCAGAGCTGGAACCTGTTTAATGAACACATGTCAGAGGTGGAACCTGTTTAATGAACAAAGGTCAGAGCTGGAACCTGTTTAATGAGCACATGTCAGAGTTGGAACCTGTTTAATGAACACATGTCAGAGGTGGAACCTGTTTAATGAACACATGTCAGAGGTGGAACCTGTTTAATGAACAAAGGTCAGAGTTAGAACCTGTTTAATGAACACATGTCAGAGGTGGAACCTGTTTAATGAACAAAGGTCAGAGTTAGAACCTGTTTAATGAACACATGTCAGAGTTGGAACCTGTTTAATGAACAAAGGTCAGAGTTAGAACCTGTTTAATGAACACATCTCAGAGCTGGAACCTGTTTAATGAACACATGTCAGAGGTGGAACCTGTTTAATGAACAAAGGTCAGAGTTAGAACCTGTTTAATGAACACATGTCAGAGGTGGAACCTGTTTAATGAACACATGTCAGAGGTGGAACCTGTTTAATGAACAAAGGTCAGAGTTAGAACCTGTTTAATGAACACATGTCAGAGGTGGAACCTGTTTAATGAACACATGTCAGAGGTGGAACCTGTTTAATGAACAAAGGTCAGAGGTGGAACCTGTTTAATGAACACATGTCAGAGGTGGAACCTGTTTAATGAACAAAGGTCAGAGTTAGAACCTGTTTAATGAACACATGTCAGAGCTGGAACCTGTTTAATGAACACATGTCAGAGTTGGAACCTGTTTAATGAACACATGTCAGAGGTGGAACCTGTTTAATGAACACATGTCAGAGGTGGAACCTGTTTAATGAACAAAGGTCAGAGCTGGAACCTGTTTAATGAGCACATGTCAGAGCTGGAACCTGTTTAATGAGCACATGTCAGAGTTGGAACCTGTTTAATGAACACATGTCAGAGGTGGAACCTGTTTAATGAACACATGTCAGAGGTGGAACCTGTTTAATGAACACATGTCAGAGTTGGAACCTGTTTAATGAACACATGTCAGAGGTGGAACCTGTTTAATGAACACATGTCAGAGGTGGAACCTGTTTAATGAACAAAGGTCAGAGGTGGAACCTGTTTAATGAACACATGTCAGAGGTGGAACCTGTTTAATGAACAAAGGTCAGAGTTAGAACCTTTTTAATGAACACATGTCAGAGCTGGAACCTGTTTAATGAACACATGTCAGAGTTGGAACCTGTTTAATGAACACATGTCAGAGGTGGAACCTGTTTAATGAACACATGTCAGAGGTGGAACCTTTTTAATGAACAAAGGTCAGAGTTAGAACCTGTTTAATGAACACATGTCAGAGCTGGAACCTGTTTAATGAACACATGTCAGAGTTGGAACCTGTTTAATGAACACATGTCAGAGGTGGAACCTGTTTAATGAACACATGTCAGAGCTGGAACCTGTTTAATTAACACATGTCAGAGTTGGAACCTGTTTAATGAACACATGTCAGAGGTGGAACCTGTTTAATGAACAAAGGTCAGAGTTAGAACCTGTTTAATGAACACATGTCAGAGGTGGAACCTGTTTAATGAACAAAGGTCAGAGTTAGAACCTGTTTAATGAACACATGTCAGAGCTGGAACATGTTTAATGAACACATGTCAGAGCTGGAACCTGTTTAATGAACACATGTCAGAGTTGGAACCTGCCTGATGAACCTGAGCCCTGTTTTCAGAACATGCACAGTCATATGGACAGAACATCTGCACACCTTCATCTACTGCCCGTTTCTCCTCTGCTTCTTTTTCTAAACTGAACACCTGACAGACCCACAGGTCAACTGTCCCCCCCTCCCCCTCCCCCTCCCCCTCCCCCTTCTCTCGCTGCTTCTGTGCACACACCACACAGCACCACCACAGCATGCAGGGGCGCCTGCACAACAGAGGGGGTGCTATTGTGCCAATTCCCTGGCACACCGTGATAGATTGACTCTTTTTTTTTTTTCAAGAGCTCGTGGCACTGCGCCCCTCATGAAATGCCGCCCTGGGCAAATGCCCACTTTGCACATATGAGAAATCACCCCTGATCACTCAGTAGAGTTGTTCCCCAGATGCCAGAAGGTGGTTTATAGATGAGGTCACACTGAAATGGAAACTGAAGCACACAGTCCAGCTTCCTGAAAGACCTTCGACGCTGAGCCTGAGGAAAGATCTAGAAAGAGCTTCTTCAGTGTTATTACAGTTCTGTGGCTCCATAACTGTCAGCTGAATGTATTTGTGTTCACTCCTCTTTCATCTGTGACGTTGACTCTTGTATGACTGCTTAGTAAGTAAGTAAGTAAGTAAGTAAATTTTATTTCTAGAGCACTTTTCACAGACAGTCACAAAGTGCTTTATCAGTTCAAATCAGAATCAAATTACGTTTACAGAGACCCAACAGAATCCTTCAGGAACAAACACTTGTGATTGGTGACAGTGGAAGGAAAAACTTCCCTTTAACAGCAGAAACCTGGAGCAGACCCAGACTCCTGAAGGATGGACGTCTGCCTGGACCAGTGGGGTTAAAGAGAGAGAGAAAAGGAGGAGAAAAGAGAGAGCAATAGAGATATAGAGGGACGGGGGGGGGACACATGGAGTACGTTATGATGAATACATAGAGTGTAGTCAGTCTGTGGTGGTCCTGGGTCAGGTGGGAGACTAAAAAGCCTTTTTGAACAGGAGGGTTTGGAGGTGTTTCTTAAAGCTCTGTACAGAGTCCATGGACCGTAGGTGTAGAGGCAGGTCATTCCATAGACGTGGTCCACAGCTTTAACAGACCTGTCACCGCGTTTGCTAAAACAGGTGTGTGGAACCATCAGCAGGTGTGTGGAACCATCAGCAGGTGCTGTCCTGAAGACCTCAGGCTACGAGTCGAGCTGTAGGGCTGGATCAGAGAAGCAATGTATGCAGGGGCCTGGCCATGTAGAGCCCGGAAAGTTAGCACCAGAATTTTGAAATGCAGACGATATAAATCGGAGCCAGTGGAGAGATTTAAGGATGGGAGTGATGTGGGTTCTCCTGTTTGTGCGGGTCAGGAGCCTGGCAGCAGAGTTCTGGACAAACTGTAGACGGGCCAGCTCCTTCTGTTTAAGCATGTGAACAGGCTGTTCCAGTAGTCTAAGCCAGAAGACACAAAAGCATGAACGATCATCTCAAGCTCATTTATGGACACCATAGATCTGAGTTTGGAGATGTTGTAGTTGGAAGAAACAGTTTTTGACTAGGTGTTTGGAGTAGAATTCTAAAGACATGTCCTGGTCAAAGATGACACCCAGATTCCTCAGTTTGGTCTTTACCGAGGAACTCAGGTCTCCAAGGTGATGTTTGATCCCTGGGATTGCACTGTCCGGGTCAGTGATGAGGGTCTGTGTTTGACTGGAGTTCAGCTGGAGGCTGTTCTCATTTAGCCACTGCTTCAGCTCTGACAAGCAGATGATTAAGGAACTCAGTTTGTGGGGCTCAGAGGAGTTAAAGGAGCAGTACATCTGGATGTCATCTGTGAATAGATGATAGGAGACATCACTGTACTGTTGGATAATGTGGCCAAGTGGGAGGACATAGAGTAAGAATAGGACTGGTCCCAGGACAGAGCCTTGGGGCACACCACACAGTAGATCCGCTGAGTCAGATTGGAAGTTGTTTATTGACACAGTGAAGCTTCTGCCGGTCAGGTAAGAGGAGAACCAGTCTAGCACATGACCTGACATCCCTACCAGGTCCCTCAGTCTCTCAATCATTATGGTATGGTCCACTGTGTCAAAGGCCGAGGAGAGATCTAGCAGGACCAGGACTGTGGATTTCCCGGAGTCGGCCTCCATCAGGATGTCACTGGACACTTTTAATAGTGCGGTTTGTGTTGAGTGGCGTTGTCTAAACCCAGACTGAAAAGTGTCATAGATCTGGTGTGTCTCCAGAAAAGCTGTCAGTTGTTTAGACACTGCCTTCTCAAGGATTTGGCCAATAGGGGGAGCTTTGAAATGGGCCTGTAGCTTTTGAAGTCTGTGGGGTCCAGTGTGGTTTTCTTTAGTTTAGGTTCTATGATGGCCTGTTTGAAGGAGCTGGGAAACAAACCAGTTGAGAGCAGCAGGTTAAAAAACTTTATGACCCATGGTCCAATAGTGTCAAAGACACCGACAAGGAGCTTATGGGGGAGGAGGTCTGCAGAGTTGGAGGAGGGTTTTGTTTTGGATAAAAGTGCTGAGATGTCCTCCAGTGTCACAGGGTCGAAAGAGGACCAGGTTTGAAGAGGGGGATCAGATAGGGTCAGACAGCCAGAGGGTGGTGGGATATTGTGTTTAATATCCCTGATCTTGTCTGTGAAGAAGTTTAGGAAGTCATTGCTGTCAGCTTTACAGAGCACGGGGGGGGGGGGGCAGGGACAGCAGGGGACACACTGGACTGGATTGTGTCACAGATTACTTTGGGGTTTTTCTTGTTTGTGGCTATAAGTTTGTGGAAGGAGCTGGATCTTGCCTCCTTAATCATTTTATTTAATGAGGTTATGAGATCTTTCAGATGTAACCTGTGTACCTCCAACTGGGTTGATTTCCAAAGACGCTCAGTTTTGCGACAAGTTCTCCTTAGGTTTAAGATGTTTTCATTTATCCAGGGACAAGACCACTTACGAGTGACATTGGTTTTCAGGGGAGCCACCTGGTCTAGAATAGAGCTGCAGTGTGTGGAGAAGCACTGGAGAAACTCATCAACATCAGAACACTCATTAAGAAGACTAGGGTTAAACAGGGCACGGAGAACCTGGGCTGTGGACTCTGTAATAATCCTCCTCTTGGCCCTTCTAGGTGCAGGCTTGAAGAACAGCCAACTGGGAAACAAACAACTCCCTCTGATGGAAAGTGTTCAGTTTTCAGGTTCTGACTCTAAAAAATGTGTAGATTTAACCATTAGACATCTGACAGACCGCTCATTAGAGTGACCAGCCCAACAGTTCACTCTTAACCTCATGTCTTAATATCAGTAAACCACACACTTTGAACTTCCTTTTCTTCTTTTCATAAACTGATGCTAATTGGTAAAAATGGTCTTTGTTTTGATTTGTCACTTGGTGGTTAGTTCATTATTATTATCATTATTGAATATTATGAAACTATGGTGAAAAGTAATTAAATTGGAATGTTTGACTGACAGCCAACATGTGGATAATTACACTTAGAGGCATTAGAAACACAACAAAGTACAATATAGAGTAAAATTGCATGCAACTACTTTGTACACAAAACAGAATTAGTTGTCAATCACTGGTGAGTTTTGAAACAATGGAAGCACATTTTTCAGCTCAGGCACTAAAGTCAGGTGGTGGACGGTGGAATCCCTGATTTTTCAGGAGTGGTTCCATCTGACATTTGAAAACTTTTAATGAGTTCTTTTGGTGAATATTGCTGAACTGGCCAAGGCTCTAAAAACCCAGAAGAAAACTGCAGCTGTCCCAGACGGTCACCACCAGCAAACATGAGGAGCAGACACTGGTGCGCTGAGATCCAGAAGGTCTGAAGAGAGGGTGGAAGGCCTTCTGCTGTCCACAGATCCACCGTCTCACACCTGCAGACGGACTACGCACAGACAGCTGCGACGGCCGACAGACCGCCACCTGAACAACCACGTGTTCCTGCCCGTGCACAGGATGCACACCTACGAGTTCTGCACCTGTGTGAGCGTTTTCTGCACAGACTGGTGGAGCTGCACAGACCACAGGACGTCACCAAAGGCCCGTCAGCTCCAGGACAGTGATACGTCAGCTACCGGAGGATGGCATCTGCTCATACCGTACCAGTGTGGGTTTGGTGCTGAAGTTGCTGATGTTGTTTTCGGCTTTGGTTGTTTTTGTTCATTCATGTTCAATATGATACAAATTGATGTTGCTCAATAAATTATGAAAAATTCAAATTAATATCACAAAAACATAATGTTGCATTTCTATTGCCTCTTAGTGTATCTTCAACTCCAGGCCCATTTTCCCCTGTTCAGTTGTTCTGTAGTTCGGCAGTTATTAGTGGAAATGTTTGTGATTCTGGCTTCATTTTTCACTCTAGCAACAACTCAGATTGTCATGTCTTACAAAATAATCCTTTACTTGTGATGTATCTTATTTAAATTTCACTGACTTTCATCCTTTTCTGTTCTCTACATGAGATGTTAAAGGTTGTTACTAAACAAGGAGTTTTGACATTAAAGGACTGAGTTGATGGAAGTGAGCCTCATCTCCCGTTGGACTCCATTCAAACAGAACACAAGAACCCAAGGCTGCGATTTGTATCAAATACCACATTAGTCCTGATTTTCTGATGCAACAAGATGTTCTAAGCACTCCTGTGGAATTTTTTTGAAATTTTCATCCAAACCCCCCCCGAAAATTACTTTTTTAACTCTGTAAATTTGCTCTTTCAGCTCCTCCACTCTTTGTCCAGCTCAGTGTCTAAATCTGTTCATGATGGGACAGTTCATGGTCCTGTCAGTGCCAGACTGTGTGGACACAGTACTGTGGACGAGGAACAGTCTGATGTCCAGGTCATGGTGGAGGTCAAAGGTCATGGTGGAGGTTAAAGGTCACCAAAATGCCTCGTTTTCTCAAAAATTCATACCATTCAGACATTTGATCAAATCTGTCCTCAGTTGTGTTCCTCTGGTTTCCTGGTGGGACCCCCCACCCCCATCCCCCCCGCCTTTGGCCCTTTACAGACACAGTACAGATTCAAACATGGACAGAACATTAGTGTGGAGGAAACACTAGCACACATTTAGGAGGGAAGCACTAACACTTCATTCATTCATTCATTCAGTTTTTGTGAACCCACTTTATACTCACTAGGGTCACGGGAGCGGAGCCTATCCCAGCTACTTATGGGTGAAGGTGGGGTTCACCCTGGACATGTGACCAGTTCATCACAGACTGAACATATAGAGACAAACACACTGTCACATTCACACCTATGGATGATTTAGATGAAACCATGAACCTATCAGAGCATGTGTTTGGATGGTGGGCGGAGCCAGAGGACCAGAGAGAACCCATGCAGACACAGGAGAACATGTAAACTGCACACAGAAAGGTCCCACCCCCATGGACTAAAGGCTCCACCCCCATGGACTAAAGGCCTCACCCCCATGCACTAAAGGCCCCACCCCCATGGCCTAAAGGCCCCACCCCCATGTCCTGGTGTTGAATTGAACCCAGGTCCTTGTGTCTGTGGCTCCAGGTCTGTCCTCTGCACCCACAGGACAGGTTCATGTAAATGTCAGTGCTGTCAAACTGCCGTCTGTTCTGTTTTCATGTCTGTGCAGAATACAGAGGAAACAGTTGTGTTGAATGTTTCTGATTGAATGTCAGTTGTTTGCGGTCAGTAGATGTGTTCTGAGGAGAGAACCTGAGCCCAACATTTGGAAGAACCCACATGAACAGATGAGTTCCATCACATATGCATTTGGACCATTTCGGTGACCTTTGACCTCTAATTGGACCTTTGACCTCTAATTGGACCTTTGACCTCTAACTGGACCTTTGACCTCTAACTGGACCTTTGACCTCTAACTGGACCTTTGACCTCTAACTGGACCTTTGCCCTCTAACTGGACCTTGACTCTACACCTTTTGTAGTGCACAGCACTCTGAAGACATGGCATGTGTCACAAACAAACCTTTCAGTTCCAGCAGGAGCAAATTGTTACCTTGTACTTGATCCAAAGTGCAGAAGGTTTGAAAGTTGACAAAAACCCCATGTTTTCAGGGTTGAAAAAGTAATTTTCGGGGTGGGTGGGGTTGGATGAAAATTTCAAAAAAAGTGCACAGGAGTGCTTAGAACATCTTGTTGCATCAGAAAATCAGAGCTAAAATTGAATCCGAAAATTTTCCTGAAATAAGCCTGCCCCCCCCCCACACACACACACACACAGTTGTAAACATGACAGATGCCAAATGAGTAACTATGGAAACTAGTATTGATCATGTAAGTGGTCATAGAAGTATCCAGACGTCTTTGTGTTCCATGTAAACAGCATATCGCTGCTGAAAGCAGGATCAGCCTCATTACCAACATATTAGTGTGCACGTCATTTACTGGGGTTGAATTCCTACAGAAGTAAAGATAAGACTGAACAAACAAATACGTTGTAAGTGACTGAGAATAAAGTGTATGTTTAGTTCAGATCTACATGTGGGAAAACCTTGGCTGTCTCCCAGACACAGCCTGTCCAAGCCTATGTTTGTAGTTTTATGAATATTTACATGTTTTTACTTCATCTGGTGAAGATCTATGTGCATTTAAAAGGAATAATGCTCCTGTGTTGTGATGTCACATAATGAATGAACAGACCGAGCTGCGTGGGAGAACTCATGAAACCCATCAGGGATCAAACGGGAACATTCGTCTCTAATCGTTCCTTCCTCTCTCACAGAGGTCATGACTGTCTGTGGGTGGATTTTCAAAAACAGGACTTTCCACTTGACAGAGTCTCAGCTCCCACAGCCCAGATGCAGGACAGTATCGTCTACATGCACAGTAGCAACATCTGGAAACACAGGAACAATATTTACGTTCCATAATTCACCATCGGATAAGTAGCAGACCCCTGTTTCCATAAGGTTCTCATCCATCCAGACTCAACAGCTTTAAAGTGAATTAAAGTCACAAGTGGCATCGAAAGGCCCTCACCACGGGAATGTCCAGTACAAGTATGTCCATCGTTCAGCAGGTGGCGCTGTAGCACCAAATTTTATTGTCTTCTAATGCACAGGTGTAGACCTGGGAGATTGACAACTGATTCAAGTTTGAGGCAAATAGGTGTTCGTATGTCCGAACTGATGTCATTTTCATAAATGTACATTTGTAGGGGGCGCTATAGTGTGAAATTGCTATTTTTTTCACCAGATGGCTGTAGGCCTGGGAGATAGACGTCTGACTCAAATTTGAGCCAAATCAGTGTTCGTATGTCTGAGCTGAAGCAATTTTTGTAATGGTAAATTTTCGTAAAAAACTTTGCAAAGTTTGCGACCTCGTTGCACAAAAACAGTGACACCGATCCCAAAAATTTGGCTAACTTTTGATGCCCCACTTCTCTAGATACTGAAAAAAATTATGACGTGAGTGAAAATGCTGACTCAGCATTTTGGAAATTTCAATCCAATATGGCCGACTAAGGGTTGGTTTAGGGGCGTGGCCATAATAATATTTTTTGCTTGTCTCCTGACGAAGAATCTGTTTACCAATTTTTGTGGCTCTACGACAAACTTTACGTTGGACGTGGTCCCATTGGCGTAATGTATTTCCACTTTTCAAGGGGGCACTGCCGCAGCATTTCTTTACCAACATCTGTGAAACCTATATGTAAATTCAATTTCTCGCACTTCTGAATTCTGGGCAAAATTTGGTGAGTTTTCGTAAATGTTTAGGGAGTGAAATTTGAGCTCAAAGAGAAAGAGAAAGAAAAATAAAAAATAATAAAAATTTTAAAAAATTATAATAATAATAATCTGAGCAGGAACAATATAGCTGTTTCCATGGCAACCACGTATTTGGCCTTATTTGAAAGCTCTCCAGCTCCCCCACATGTCTGTGGGGTCAGAGGTCACGTGTCGTGCACTTACACACACGTGACTGACCCCGACTGGGCGTGTCCCATTGACTCCCATTCATTCAGAGCAGGTGTAAATATGTGGGCGTGTCCATGTCCTGTACATGTTCTTAAATATGTGGGCGTGTCCATGTCATGTCCATGTTCTTAAATATGTGGGCGTGTCCATGTCATGTCCATGTTCACTTCTCCTCCATTCCCGTGTCTGTTTTCTCCTCCATCTCTGCTCAGTGCATTTGTCCGCAGACGCTCAGCGTCCATGCACTTCAATGGGACTGAGTGGAACTGGTTCATTCAACGACTCTAAACTGGACGCTAATTGGATGAATGCCACCGTGTTGTCCCGCCCCCGGACACTTGGCATCTCTGGGGATGAATGGAGCTGTGGGCGGAGCTCAGATGGGCCGGACGCCAGGCTTCCACGTGCTGATTGGAGGACGGGTCCGAAGGCTGAATGCGGTTTGATTGACAGCTGTTTTCAGATGTGCTCCTTCACTGACACAGTTCAGTTTAATACCGTCACACATTCTGCTGTGGAATCACAGAAACCAAATGAACTGTTCATTTACTGACCTGGAAGAAAACACAAGCACTGGACTAACTGGTTTACATTGAACAGAATTTACACGTTTTCTTGTTTACTTGGTACGATAAGGTCACTGAGCATTTTCTGAAAAAGGAACGTAGGACGAACTTAAAGCACTGTCAGCCTCCATCCTTTTGGATTTTTCTGTCATCACATGGTGAACAGGCTCTGACATGAACCCTACGTTTATCAGTCCTCAGCATGAACAGAAATACCTTCAACGTCTGGTCATTGTCTCATAATAAAACTCATGGTGAGTGCTTTTCCAGTCACAGCAGCAGTGTCATTTTATGTCATTTGAAAAGCTCATCTGACAGAACCTGCTGTAGTTGTACACTATGAGCCTCACACTCAGTCTGGAAACCTATCATTTCCTATTATTATCGTTTCACTGTGGTTCAAACACTTCCAAACACACTGCCTCTGTACGCCAAGAATATGAACAAATCCCACAGTGCAGCTGGTCAAAGTGTGTATTGCAGAGAAACTGAAGCTTTGAAGTATTTTTTCTTCATTCCAGTGAGTCATAGTGATGTTTTCAGCACTGACTGGAACAGTGTCTCAGACTGACACTTACTGGTGTGTACGTTTCTTCACACTGTCAGTTAGAGCAGAGTGCAGTCAGCTGTAATTATCCACATGTCCATGTGGTTTAATCTAATCCTATCGCCGTCTTTTACACCGATAAAATCAATGGGTTTGGGTCAGAAGGGCTCAGCCTAAACAGACAAGACCAGACTGAGCTCTAGTGGAAACATGGAGCAAACACCTCATCCTCATCTTCGTCTTCATCCTCATCTTCATAATAGTACTAATAATAATGGATTAGATTTATTCGGCTCTTTTCTATGAACACATACACAAAGCGCAGACAGACGATCCATTCTACATTCACTCTCACATTCTCCCTCTGGTGGAGGTAAACTCCATCTGTATCCACAGCTGTCCTGGGGGGGGCTGACTGACGGAGGCATGGCTGCTGGGGGGGGCAGACTGACGGAGGTGTGGCTGCTGATCTGCGCCTACGGCCCCTCCCACCACCAAACATTCATACACAAGTGTGAGTGACAGCACTGGAGGATGGGGGGGGGGAGTGTCGGACCCAAGGGCACAAAGCACATGGACAGAGCGGGATTCGAACCGCCAACCCTTCGGTTATTGGACGACCCGCTCTACCATCTGAGCCATGGCCGCCTTCTCATCTTCACCCTCATCTCCATCAGCATCTTCATCCTCATTCTCGTTCTCATCCTCATCTTCATCCTCATCTTCTTCTTCATCCTCATCTTCATCCTCATTCTCATCCTCATCTTCATCCTCATCTTCGTCCTCATCTTCATCCTCATCCTCGTCTTCATCCTCATCTTCATCCTCATCTTCATTCTCATCTTCATCCTCATCTTCATCTTCATCCTCATCTTCGTCCTCATCTTCATCCTCATCCTCGTCTTCATCCTCATCCTTGTCTTCATCCTTGTCTTCATCCTCATCTTCATCCTCATCTTCGTCCTCATCTTCGTCCTCATCTTCATCCTCATCCTTGTCTTCATCCTTGTCTTCATCCTCATCTTCATCCTCATCTTCGTCCTCATCTTCGTCCTCATCTTCATCCTCTTTCTCATCGTCATTCTCATCCTCATCTTACAGTTTGCAGCAGCCACTGTGTAGACACTTGTATGTGTGATCTTGTTTTTGTAGGACCTTAAACTGACCTCCTTCATCGTTCATCTTAGTCTGATCTTTTACTAACAGTGGTGACCCTGCACTGGTTTGTCTGCCAGTATTGTGACGCACCAACCTTCCCTCACTCATGCCCAACATTCTCAGATCCTTGTTGATCCCAGATGCTTCACAGTCGGGTCCAGACGGTCACACTGTGTTCAAACCAACAGGACCAGATCATCTACAGCACAGGGGTCAAACATGTGGCCCAGGGGCCAAATCTGGTCCTCCAAAGGGTCCAGTCTGGCCCTGGGGTGAATTTGTGAAATGCAAAAATTACACTGAAGATTTTAGCAATCAGTGGCGTTAAAATCCTTTTAATTCAGGTTCCACATACACACACATTCAGTCCAGTTAGATTTCCAGTGGGTCAGAACCAGTCAAATATGATCCGAATAACCTATAAATAATGACAACAACAAATGTTCTCTTTGTGTTTTTGGTTTAAAAAAAGTAAAATTACATGAAAATGTTTACATTACCAAACTATACTTTTACAAAAAATGTGAATAATCTGAACAAATATGAACAAAAGGAAATGTCTGAAGAAAAGTAAATGCAGTTTTACCAATATTCTGCCTGTTACTAAATGTTTTGTGTGATTGTAACGCACATGTGTAAATGATAAACTGATAAACTGAGGCAGAATATTGGTCAAATTACACTTGTTTTTCTTCAGACAATTCAAGTTGTTCATGTTATTCAGATTTTTAAGGAAACTTTGTCGATGTAAACCTGATCAGAATACAGTTTTACTTTTTTCACTGGTATTATTTGACTGGTTCGGCCCAGTGCAGATCAAACTGGGCTGAATGTAGAACTGAACTAACAGGAGTTTGACAGCCCTCATCTACAGTCAGCTGATCCTGGACATTCCCTGGCTGCATCTAGGAATTCTAATAATTGAAATAATGTACAGAATCAGTGTCTTGGAGATTTCAGACGGTGGGCCGGACCTACTCAGATCCCAGTTTGCCTGTACTAATTTACTTACACAATCTAGAATTTAGCGTGAGGGGTGTGACCACGGTTCGCAGGTGATTTACTCAGATTACTTGCGCAAATTCCAACAGGTGCACAGTGTTGGAGACCGCCCTGTTTAAATGAGGGTTTAGTGTGAGCTACTGGACACAATAGAGTGTAAAACCTGCAGTGGGATGAAGCAGCACTGATGGAACAGACTGAAGGAACCAGAGCAAGGACATGGAACAGCAGAGGAGTTCAGTTATAGAAGGGATGGTGCCACTCATTCACTCATGCATTCATTCATTCATTTTTCATTTCAAAGGTGTGTGTGTGTGTGTGTGTGGGGGGGGCATATGTCATCTGGTTTCCTCAGTTCTTTGTCTCCTCTCCACTTCTATGTGTGTAATTACCCATCCAACCCGTCTGCTCCTCCTTTTCACACCTGTTCAAAACAGATTTAGTTTCTATCAGCAGAATTGCTTTCAGGTTTGATAAATCTCTTTGCATGTGCTAAATTATTAGATTTACATGTTCTCCTCCCAGCACACACACAACTGCATGTAAACGCCTCATATTTCATATTCATTGGGTCAAATGTACAAACTGACGCAGACGCACTATTTTACACCTTTGAAAGACACAGCCCTTAGTGTCACTGTGAGTAAATCAGTTTGGACATTTTTTTGCGTGTGCAGTGAGTTTGTGTGGATTTTTACTTTTACTCTTAGTTTTACTTTTATTGCCATTATTTAGCCATATTCTACTATATGTGAACTTTTGACACACTTTTACTCTGTATAAAGTTCATACAAGCTGTTAGGAACAATCTTAGGGTGTCAAGGCCTTCCACGGATACAGTGGCACCAGCTGAGTCATGGACTTATCTACAATTTACATAAACACGTACATGTAACAACTCCGGGGAAACCTTGAAAAACACCGTTCATTAGATACAACTAGTATTCAGATGCCGACACGCTGTCAGTATACCTGTTTCACCCTGTATGTGCAAAATAAACCCTTCTTCTTTGAGCTGATCCACTGGTTTCACCTTGTCTGTGTGAAACAAACGATGACATTTGCACATGTTTTAATACACGCTAACCTTTGATAGATCCAGCCCAGTGTCTTCTGTTTTGAAGCTGTGTCAGGTATGATTTGGACTGTTATTTTCCCCTGATTTCTGATTTTTTCAGTTTTCATGCTTAATTTGATTCACTGACGATGAGAAGATGAGCAGGAACAGATAATTTTGCTTTGCAGTTAGTGGTTTGTACTCAGAAATCTACCACATGTCTGTGTCCAAACTCAGTCTGTTCATTAATTAGGGTTATTGTCCTGCTGTAAAAACTGTAAAAACTGTTCTTGAGTCTGTTTGTTCATGAACGCAGCACCCTGAATCTCCTGCAGGGGGCAGCAGCTCAAAAACCTGCTGTCCTGGGTGTGGACCATCCCTCAGTGTCCTGTGTCTCCTCTTGAGGCAGAGGGTGGAGGTCCATCAGGGAGGGAAGATGGTGGTTATTTATTAACATTATAGAAGAATAGAAGCTTTATTGTCATTGCATAACAAATACAACGAAATTGCACATGCCCCCACAAAAGAAAAACCACAAATAACATTCATATTACACTCTTCCCACTCATAAATTGCATTCAACAAACAAACACATCAGTATTAAAATACTACTACATAAAAGTGCAATCATATAAAAAAGTGCATGTGTATAAAAGTCCTCTGGCTTGGATTTTAAAGTGCTGGTGACTGTGGTGTATGCTGGTGGTTTAGGTAGTGAATGGCTCTTGGAAAAAAACTGTTCATGAGTCTGGTGACCTGAGTGTCCTGTATGGTTTCCCTGAAGGCAGAAGAGTGAACAGGTGATGGGAGTGTCTGTGCAGACGGTCCTGCTCTGGTGTGGTAACGGGTTGGTCATGTCCTGAAATGAGGGAAGAGGGCAGCAGGTCTTCCAGTCCTCTGAGTGCTGTTTATTCTGCGACAGCAGCCTGCATACACATGTACAGTCTGTTAAAGTGCTTTCAGCAGCAGAGGCCAAAGGTCACCAGCAGCCTCCTGCAGAGCTCGGTTCTTTTTAGGATCCAGAGTTAGTGGAGGCGTTGCCGGGCCTTTTTAACGTTGGCTGTGGTGTTTGTAGTCCAGGAGAGGGTATCTGTGATGTGTGCGCCGAGAAATATTATATTATTAACATTAACACTCCATGTTATTACTGAGCAGTAACTGAAACTGAGTCAAGTGTTACCTTAACGACCCCTATATTTATCAAGAAATTCAAATCCATCCAAGTCATGGCAAGAAAAAATAGTAATGTTTGGAATGAAGCAGTGAAACTCTTCCCAGGCAGACTGTTGTCATGGCTGGTAGATATGAAAAACAAAGAACAGACAGAAGTGGACGGGGCCTGCAGAAGACCGCCCATAATTAAAGAAATGACCCAAAATGTGGGTTTTCTAGTAAAACCTACCACTGTAGTGACGCTGGGCTTCAGCTGCTCCATTCTGTGTGCGGTTTATGAACTCATCCTGAGGTTGAAGTGTCCGAACAGCATCACCAGACAGAACCGGATGGGTTCACTGTCACAGATAAACGCATGTTAACAGGTTATGGCAAGGCTTCAGTGTGTGTGTGTGTGTGTGTGTGTGTGTGTGTGTCTGTGTGTGCGTGTGTGTGCATGTGTGTGTATGTGTGTGTGTGTGTGTGTGCGTGTGTTTGTGTGTGTGCGTGTGTGTGTGCGTGCGTGTGTGTCTGTGTGTGTGTGTGTGTGTGTGTGTGTGTCTGTGTGTGTGTGTGTTTTTGTGTGTGTGTGTTTTTGTGTGTATGTGTGTGTGTGTGTGCGTGTGCGTGTGCATGTGTGTGTGTGTGTGATGATGATATATTACTTGATTGACTGGAAAAATGGGTGGGACTATCTGGGACAGTTCTTAATTGGTTTGCATCCTACTTAAAGGGCAGGGATTATTTAGTGTCAATCGGTAACTTTAAATCTGCGCAGACCAAAAATTACATGTGGAGTCCCCCAAGGCTCCATCCTGGGGCCCCTTCTGTTCAACATCTACATGCTTCCACTTGTTCAGATCATAGAAAAAACCAAAATAGATGACCATAACTATGCAGATGACACACAGCTCTACATTTCAATGTCCCCAGGTGACCACACCCCCATCCAAGCACTGGGTAAATGCATGGAGCAGATATCTGAATGGATGGGCCAGAGTTTTCTACAGTTAAACAGAGAAAAAACTGAGGGAGTCGTTTTTGGACCGAAAGAGGAGCGTCTTAGAATCAGCATGAAAACCTCAGACCAG
The DNA here is from genome assembly GCF_902148855.1 of Sphaeramia orbicularis. NCBI lineage: Eukaryota > Metazoa > Chordata > Actinopteri > Kurtiformes > Apogonidae > Sphaeramia > Sphaeramia orbicularis. Next base: position 53,043,036 of record NC_043975.1, read on the forward strand.
GCCAGGAATCTGGGTGTTGTCATGGATTCAAACCTGAATTTTAAAAACCACATACAAACATCTACAAAGTCAGCTTCCTATCACCTCCAGAACATTTCTAGGATTAAAGGACTGATGTCGCAGCAGGACCTGGAAAAACTTGTACATGCATTTATCTGGAGTGGAGCTGATACTGGAACAGGATCTGCTCTGGTCCGCCTAAAAAGTCTGCCAGACCACTGCAGCTGATCCAGAATAAGACCACTAAGACCAAGAGACTGGACCACATCAGTCTAGTTCTCAGGTCTCTCCACTGGACCACATCAGTCCAGTTCTCAGGTCTCTATACTGGACCACATCAGTCCAGTTCTCAGGTCTACACTGGACCACATCAGTCCAGTTCTCAGGTCTCTATACTGGACCACATCAGTCCAGTTCTCAGGTCTCTACACTGGACCACATCAGTCCAGTTCTCAGGTCTACACTGGACCACATCAGTCCAGTTCTCAGGTCTACACTGGACCACATCAGTCCAGTTCTCAGGTCTACACTGGACCACATCAGTCCAGTTCTCAGGTCTACACTGGTCCCTGTCTCTCACAGAACAGACTTTCAAATTCTCTTGCTTCATATAAAACACTGAATGGTCCAGGCCCAAAATCCATCAGAGACCTTCTAGTCCAGTCTGAACCATCCAGTCCACTCAGGTGGTCTGGTGCAGGTCTGCTCTGGTTCCCAAAGTCAGAACTAAACCTGGAGAATCAGCGTTCAGTTTCTATGCTCCGTAGATCTGGAACAAACTACCAGAAAATATCAGGTCTGAGAACTGAGAGTCTGGGTTCTGTTCAGTCCAGGTTCCAGACTCACCTGTTCACTGGGTTCTGGTCCTGGTTCCAGACTCACTTGTTCACTGGGTTCTGGTCCTGGTTCCAGACTCACTTGTACACTGGGTTCTGGTTCCAGACTCACCTGTTCACTGGGTTCTGGTCCTGGTTCCAGACTCACTTGTTCACTGGGTTCTGGTTCTGGTTCCAGACTCACCTGTTCACTGGGTTCTGGTTCCAGACTCACCTGTTCACTGGGTTCTGGTCCTGGTTCCAGACTCACCTGTTCACTGGGTTCTGGTTCCAGGCTCACCTGTTCACTGGGTTCTGGTCCTGGTTCCAGACTCACCTGTTCACTGGGTTCTGGTTCTGGTTCCAGGCTCACCTGTTCACTGGGTTCTGGTTCTGGTTCCAGACTCAGCTGTTCAC
>NC_043975.1:53046767-53116767 GCF_902148855.1 Sphaeramia orbicularis
AAGACGATATAGAACAGGAGCCAGTGGAGAGATTTAAGGATGGGAGTGATGTGGGTTCTCCTGTTTGTGCGGGTCAGGAGCCTTCAGCAGAGTTCTGGACAAACTGTAGACGGGCCAGCTCCTTCTGTTTAAGCATGTAAACAGGCTGTTGCAGTAGTCTAAGCCAGAAGATACAAAAGTGTGAACAATCATCTCGAGCTCATTTGTGGACACCATAGATCTGAGGGTGGGCCCAGAAGGGTTCCATGTGGGCCCAGAAGGGTTCCATGTGGGCTGCATATAAGGGTCCCATTTGGGTTTGTCCTCAGTTTCCATGGTGACCACACATGTGTTTGCCCAGATCTGAATCTCTGATATTATTTATTCTTCACACTACTTATCCCATGATATTTATCTTTCACATCATTTGCACTAGTTTTCATGTTATTTGCACTACTGAAATTCTATGTTTTACAAATATCTTAGTTTGCAGTACGTTTAATTTTTTTACCTTTTACTGATATTTGTTTTCTGTCTGTAAATTCTTGCACTGAACCTGACAGCTTTACCTCAGTTTTGTTGTACTTAGTACAATGACAATAAAGAGATTCAGATTCAGATTCAGATCTGGTCGAACACATGTGGGTTGACCATGGAACCTGCACACAAACCCAAATGGGACCCTTCTGGGCCCACATGGACATGCTGGCTGGGTGTTTTTTTCATGTTTCTCTTATCTAGTCAGTGTGTCATATCCAGCAGATGAATATCATTAATGAATATAATAAGAAAGAAAGAAAGAAAGAAAGAAAGAAAGAAAGAAAGAAAATTCCTGGATGTGATGGGTTCTTTTAAAGTCTTTGGGTCACAGGTTGGGTAGATTTGATGTAGTATTGGGTTCAAATGTCCCGGCAGTACGTCTACTGCTGGGACATTTGAACCCACCCACATGTAGCTACCTTCACTAGACCATAACCATAAAACTGTAGGAACATACATTAATAATGACATATTACTAAGGAGTGGTGGTGTAGTGGTTAGTACTGAGGCCAGACCTTCTGTCTGAGGCATGTGCCGGACCAAGCTGCTGATGAAGACCTGGACTTAGTCCTGGAGTGAGTCTGGAGTTAGTCCAATATGTGCAAGGGGCAGGGTTTGTTGTGCCTGGCACCACTTGTTTTTTTTTTATTATTATTATTAAATTTGTTCATTATTATAAAACAATGATTAAGAAGTGGTGCCAGGCACAACAAACCCCGCCCCTCACATGTATTGTATCTTATTTTGGCATCGATCCAGCTGATGTCATCACGTCTATGCATGTGCTGATGTCAGTATATCAGTTGGCTCTATATATGGGCCAAGTTTGAAGTAAATTGAAGCAAAATGTATGTTTTTATAGACATGTGACATTTCGCCCATTACAAGTAAATGGGAGGGAAAAAAAAGATTGAAAAAATTCAGACAAAATTTGAACCTTGACCTACTTTTCCCAAAATGTAACCACACCTATTCTGGGTCACTGGCAATCTATAAACCCAATTTAGTATGAATTCAACCCATAGTTTCGGTGCTAGAGTTTTAACAAACAAAGAAACAGACAAACCGAACCAAAAACAATACCCTTACCTCACCTTCGGGGGGGTGGGGGGGTAAATTTCACATGTATCCTGTAACAGGTAATTATCCTTCAGTGTAATCCCACTGGTGTCCACAGGCTGCTCGTTATAAAAAGCTCTTGCCCTCTTAGAATTCCATGGAAGCCACTGTTTTATGGTCAGGAACTGTGATACAGTCACTTCAGGCTCCACAGAAGAAGAGAACATGGTTTCAACAAAATGTCTGGATTCCAAACATTCCAGAACCAATGACAGATGTCACAGCCACTCTGTCCATGTCTGATGCCTTACATACATGAATGAAAATAAAAGGACTGAGTTAAAAACACAGTACCTGTAACATTAACATTATCATGACTACAAATATATGAGAAGGTGGGATTAACCCTGACCCCAGTGTCCTCCAAACTGTCGCCACAAAGTCTGTTTGTGTTGCCTTTAAGGCAACATGTTCATGAGTGTAAATAATAATACTCAAATGTTTCCTACAATGTTAAAAGTCAATGTAAGTTGTATAGCTAAATAATTCATGGTTTAATAAGTTTTTGTTAAAAAACATTATCGCTAAATTGTACTTCCGGTTTCGGACGTCTTACTTCTGGTTTCCGGTATCGGAATGTGAACAGAGTTCATCGTGGTAGATGTTAAGCATGGTACTGCAATCCGTCACCATCCAGGGTGAATCATCAGGCAGGGAATGCCGTAAGGTCATTAATATAACTAAATATGTTTAAGATACGATATCACTTATACTTAATCAACAATATATTGTTTGTATAAATCGTTTGTACTTTGTTTTCTATGTCAACTGGCACCATGTGTTGAAAGTGCTTGTATTGTTTGTCACAGTTTTCACCATCGTATTGGAGAGAATTAAAGCAGCAGAACTCATCCAGGCTCTTCATTGGTGCTTCAGCTCAGTGTTTGGACCTGGTTACAACACTTACGTTGAAAACACTACACTGTTCGTCAATCACTCTTTGCACTAATAGTTTTCCCTTAATTTTGTCATAATTATGAAGAAGACAAGCCTCTCTGAGGACTATTTCTTCTGAACTGCCTTATTTACATTGCACCATTGTCCTATGGTTTAATGTTTTCCATCCAGTCAATATTTACTACATTATGGCCTGAAAGTATGTGATGTGTTAACGTATGGTTGTCCTGTAGCAACGAGCCTTGTATTTTACAGAAGAGAATACATGCACAATAAAACAGACCCACATCCTGTCAGACTGAGGACATCATCTGTTTCCCATTTTTTTAACGTCTCTTTCTGTTTTTTCTTCTTCACTGGTTAATGAGGTGAAGTCATCCTGTGAAGATTCCCATGATTGTTTCGTTCTGTGACATTCCTTACATTCCTCTACGCAGCAGATATTTAATAGATGTTTGTTATTGTTATTCTGTGGTGAAGCTATTCATGAAAACATGCTTTCCACAGGAGCAGTGTGGCCCCTGCACCGTTAAGACTGGAACCTTCCATGATACACCCACTCTCAGCCACGCCAAACACATCACACAACAGCTGATCATTTCTTTCCAATGGTTAGTGAAGACGGTGGAGAAAAAGCCTGTTTGTTTTTCAGCTGAAGTGTTTCCATCCAGTCGGACCTGGAACGCTGTGATAGGAGGAAATTCTGTCATAAAACAAGTCAGCGCTTCCTGAAGCTGTGTGCCTGTTGTGCATCATAAGAGCGGATTCCACAAACCACTGATCAGGTGTTCCTGTTTCCAGAACTGAAGCAGCATTTCCACATGTGACGTCCACATGGATGACGACAGTAAACACTGATCACATGGATTAGCCTTTAGAAACGAACGGGAATTCTGACACCAGGGATTAAAGACATTCCTTTGGTAAATACAGGAACAAAAGGACAATGGGAGTGTCTGTTTGGACCTGTGACAGTTTGGTTAATCTGCCACAAACACACACACACACACGCACACCTGAAGCATACCTGACAGCTGCCGTATCCACCCTGGAAAGCATCGCCACATCATCATCACCTGATTCGCCCGCAGTTGGTGGCAGTTTTTAAATACCCTCCACATCCGCATTCCACGGTCGGACAAAGTCGGCACGAAACAAGAGGGAAGAAGAGTCAGAGCCAGCGCTCACAGACAGGACAGTACGGAGGGTTAACCCCGGTACTGGGTCCAGTTCACCAGCACACTGACCCAGAACACATTCAACTGTTCCAATCTGCCACTGGTTCATCCATCCACTCATTCATCTGTTAGTTCATCCACTCATTCATCTGTTAGTTCATCCACTCATTCATCTGTTAGTTCATTCATCCACTCATTCATCTGTTAGTTCATCCACTCACTCATCTGTTGGTTCATCCACTCATTCATCTGTTAGTTCATCCACTCATTCATCTGTTAGTTCATTCATCCACTCATTCATCTGTTAGTTCATCCACTCATTCATCTGTTGGTTCATCCACTCATTCATCTGTTAGTTCATCCACTCATTCATCTGTTAGTTCATCCACTCATTCATCTGTTGGTTCATCCACTCATTCATCTGTTAGTTCATCCACTCATTCATCTGTTAGTTCATCCACTCATTCATCTGTTAGTTCATCCACTCATTCATCTGTTGGTTCATCCACTCATTCATCTGTTAGTTCATCCACTCATTCATCTGTTGGTTCATCCACTCATTCATCTGTTGGTTCATCCACTCATTCATCTGTTAGTTCATTCATCCACTCATTCATCTGTTAGTTCATCCACTCATTCATCTGTTAGTTCATTCATCCACTCATTCATCTGTTAGTTCATCCACTCATTCATCTGTTGGTTCATCCACTCATTCATCTGTTAGTTCATTCATCCACTCATTCATCTGTTAGTTCATCCACTCATTCATCTGTTAGTTCATCCACTCATTCATCTGTTAGTTCATTCATCCACTCATTCATCTGTTAGTTTATCCACTCATTCATCTGTTGGTTCATCCACTCATTCATCTGTTAGTTCATCCACTCATTCATCTGTTAGTTCATCCACTCATTCATCTGTTAGTTCATTCATCCACTCATTCATCTGTTAGTTCATCCACTCATTCATCTGTTAGTTCATCCACTCATTCATCTGTTGGTTCATCCACTCATTCATCTGTTAGTTCATTCATCCACTCATTCATCTGTTAGTTCATCCACTCATTCATCTGTTAGTTCATTCATCCACTCATTCATCTGTTAGTTCATCCACTCATTCATCTGTTGGTTCATCCACTCATTCATCTGTTAGTTCATCCACTCATTCATCTGTTAGTTCATCCACTCATTCATCTGTTGGTTCATCCACTCATTCATCTGTTGGTTCATCCACTCATTCATCTGTTAGTTCATTCATCCACTCATTCATCTGTTAGTTCATCCACTCATTCATCTGTTAGTTCATTCATCCACTCATTCATCTGTTAGTTCATCCACTCATTCATCTGTTAGTTCATCCACTCATTCATCTGTTGGTTCATCCACTCATTCATCTGTTGGTTCATCCACTCATTCATCTGTTAGTTCATTCATCCACTCATTCATCTGTTAGTTCATCCACTCATTCATCTGTTAGTTCATCCACTCATTCATCTGTTAGTTCATTCATCCACTCATTCATCTGTTAGTTCATCCACTCATTCATCTGTTGGTTCATCCACTCATTCATCTGTTAGTTCATCCACTCATTCATCTGTTAGTTCATCCACTCATTCATCTGTTAGTTCATTCATCCACTCATTCATCTGTTAGTTCATCCACTCATTCATCTGTTGGTTCATCCACTCATTCATCTGTTAGTTCATTCATCCACTCATTCATCTGTTAGTTCATCCACTCATTCATCTATTAGTTCATTCATCCACTCATTCATCTGTTAGTTCATCCACTCATTCATCTGTTAGTTCATTCATCCACTCATTCATCTGTTAGTTCATTCATCCACTCATTCATCTGTTAGTTCATCCACTCATTCATCTGTTAGTTCATCCACTCATTCATCTGTTAGTTCATTCATCCACTCATTCATCTGTTAGTTCATCCACTCATTCATCTGTTAGTTCATCCACTCATTCATCTGTTAGTTCATTCATCCACTCATTCATCTGTTAGTTCATCCACTCATTCATCTGTTAGTTCATCCACTCATTCATCTGTTAGTTCATTCATCCACTCATTAATCTGTTAGTTCATCCACTCATTCATCTGTTAGTTCATCCACTCATTCATCTGTTGGTTCATCCACTCATTCATCTGTTGGTTCATCCACTCATTCATCTGTTAGTTCATCCACTCATTCATCTGTTGGTTCATCCACTCATTCATCTTTTAGTTCATCCACTCATTCATCTGTTGGTTCATCCACTCATTCATCTGTTAGTTCATCCACTCATTCATGTGTTAGTTCATCCACTCATTCATGTGTTAGTTCATCCACTCATTCATCTGTTAGTTCATCCACTCATTTATCTGTTAGTTCATCCACTCATTCATCTGTGAGTTCATCCACTCATTCATCTGTCGGTTCATCCGCTCATTCATCTGTCGGTTCATCCACTCATTTATCTTTCAGTTCATCCACTCATTCATCTGTCTTTTCATCCACTCATTTATCTGTTAGTTCATCCACTCATTCATCTGTCGGTTCATCCACTCATTCATCTGTTGGTTCATCCACTCATTCATCTGTTAGTTCATCCACTCATTTATCTGTTAGTTCATCCACTCATTCATCTGTGAGTTCATCCACTCATTCATCTGTCGGTTCATCCACTCATTCATCTGTCGGTTCATCCGCTCATTTATCTGTCAGTTCATCCACTCATTCATCTGTCTTTTCATCCACTCATTCATCTGTTAGTTCATCCACTCATTTATCAGAAGCCGGTCATCTCATCATACCAGTACTCCAGCAGCCAGAACCTGGAGTGGATTTCATACTGACTGGACTGGACTGACTGACTGACTAACAGAGAAGTGAAAATGGGGCGTGAGTAAAATCTTTTTTTTTTTTTTTTTTTGTTTTCTCTAAGGCCCTGAATTTGAGCTGTGCACTTGTTTTTTTTTTTATTATATTTAGTGGATGAATTGAATCGTTTTTTTCTTTTTTTTTTTTATACCGAGAAACTGTTGAAAACCCGAAGTGGATTTTTCGTTAAAACAAACTGAACTTTTTTTTTTTTTTTTTCTTTTTCTTCTAAAAAATTGAACCAAAGCCTAAAGTGGAGATTTTGTGTTTGATTTTGTTTGGTTGGTGGATTTTGTTGAGTTTGGACTTTGGGGGGGAAACTGGGTGTTTGAATTTGTGCTTGGAATTTGTGAGTTTTATGCATTCATTGTTTAATATATGATTTTGAATTTTAAATGGTTTAAATGTGTGATTTCTTTTTTTGTCATTTTATGTGTAGGGTGTTGGTTTAATTAACACTTGCATCCTTTGTGGAGTTTGAGTGATAATAAACGGACAAAAACTAAATAACCAAAAACAAAGACTTGAGCATATCCAAAAGACTGAATTAAAATGACTGACTTAACATCTTAAATGTCAGGACAGAGACCTGGCTGGCACCCCTAAAACATCGATATAATAAAATAATATAAATAAATTAAAGCTTCAAACTCAAACTGTCACAAGTTGACATAGACAGAAGACAAGCAGAGAAAGGGATAAAGCTGCAGAGACGACAAACTATGACTGGGTTAGAGGTGGGGCTAAAGTTAGGGTTAAAGTTAAAGTTAGGGCTAAAGTTAAGAGTTAGGGTTAAAGTTAAAGTTAGGGTTAAATTTAAAGTTAAGATTAAAGTTAGGGTCAGGGTTAAAGTTAGGGTTAGGGCTAAAGTTAGGGCTAAGGCTACAGTTAGGATTAAAGTTAGGGTCAGGGTTAAAGTTAGGGTTAGAAACATTACTGACTGTTCATGTCCCCCAAACCCACCATCTTTGAACTTCACCTTTTCCTGTTCGAAAATCCCAGTTGTGATGTAAATACAGATTCTGGGGTATTTGACAAAGACAAATGTTGACAGAAAACAGTAGACAGAGTCCTGGTGTTGGAGCCCTGGATGACGTCTGCACCAGCGGCTGCTAAAGGACCTCTGTCTGTCACAGTACTTGGTTTGTGGAAATACCTTTAGATGAACTCTGTAGGACCTGCTGCTCTGGACCATCACACATCAGATTAAATGTGTGAGTACGTACTAAAGGTCAGACATGTACTGGTGTAGGTGAATGCTTAATGTAAATTGCCTATAGGTGTGAATGTGACGGTGACTGGTTGTTGTTCTCTAAATGTCCAGGCTGTTACTGAAAATGACAATCAGTTCTCGACTAACTTACCTGGTTAAATAAAACTAAAACACATGTTTATTTGATGCGGTGTGAGTAAGGACTCACGTGCACAGTTCAATCATTTGGACGATCTTTATTACAAAGGCTTTAAGCTGGCACAAAAACTCAGGGCTCTTCTTTACAGAAATCTTCGGCTGTAACTTCCAGGACACTCAGACAGAATGGAAGTTTTTCCTTCCACTGCCACCTCTCACTAGTGTTTGCTCCTGGAGGATTCTGTTGGGTTTCTGGAAACTGGCTTAGAGTCTGGTTTCAACTGGCCTGATATGTTAAGTGTCAGGAGAAAACTTTTGTTACGATTTGGTGCTATATAAATAAAAGTTGATTGATTAATTTTTAATCTACATTAATCACGTTTCATTTTGCATGAGCAAACAGACTCATGAAAGAAGGAAATATATACTCACTTAACGTGTTTATTAAACACCGTCAACAGTTTCAACAAAACAAGTTGAAACAAAGTAACATGAAATAACTGTTCGGTCTTTGTTTTTTTGTACTCAAATTCCCATCCAGAGGGCCGATGTGCCGTTTAGTGTCTTCCATCTATATGGGGTGGGCCTGTCACTGCTGGATCAACTGCCCATTTGTGCGACGGTAACTCCACTTGGACAAACTGCCTGAAATGTGCTGCCAGAGACTTTCAGAGTCCTTCTGCGCTGCAGACGGGCTAATTACCTTAAATTTTTTAATCAGATCAATAATAATCATAATAATAAAACATCGGTTTTATATAGTGCTTTTCTAAGTGCACAAAAAGACACTTTACAATAAACAGCCAAGGGACGAACACACATCAAATGGGTATGGAGTTAACACTAAAGGTCAATCAAAGAACAAATACAGAGACAAATATGGAGAAAGAAAACACACGAGAAGGTAGATGAGGGTGGACGAGGTGGAACAGGCAGTCAGTTTATGAAGGATGATCTGAACAGGTGGGATCTGAGTCAGCTTTGGAATGAAGTCAGTGTGTCGGAGTTCCAGATGTGAACGGGTAGGGGGTTCCAGAGGGTGGGGGCAGAGATGGTAAAAGCTCTGTCACCCAGAGTATGGAACTGAGTGTGGGTGACGGGGGTGAGAAGGTTAGCATCTGCAGAGCGGAGGGGGTGAGTAGGGGAGTGGAGGAGCAGTAGATCAGTCAGGTAGGAGGGGGTGGGGTTATGTAGGGGAGTGGAGGAGCAGTAGATCAGTCAGGTAGGAGGGGGTGGGGTTATGTAGGGCTTTGTTGGTGGTGAGGAGGATCTGGAAGTTCATGCGCTGTTGAACGGGGAGCCAGTGAAGTTGAGGGTGATGTGATCTGTGGGGTGCGAGTGGGTGAGTAACTGAGTTCTGAACATACTGTAATTTTTGGAGAGCGGTGGAAGGAAGGCCAGAAAGAATGCTGTTGCAGTAATCGAGTGTGGAAGTGATGAAAGCGTGGATGAGTGTTTTGGCAGCTGAAGGGGAGAGGGTGGGGTGGAGATGTGCAATGTTGCGAAGATGGAAGAAGGATGTTTTGGTGGCATGATTGATGTGTTGTGACAACTTGGTTAAGTTGCACCAAACATAAACACACCCCCCCCCGTTAGCATGCCTGGTATCTTCTGTACACACCCTGGAAACTGTCACCACGTCAGCGTCGTCACCTCATTCGCCCGCAGTTGGTGGCAGTTTTTAACCCCCCCCCCAATATCCGCATTCCACGGTGGAGTCGGTACGGCACAGAGTATAGGAAGCGTCGGAGCCACGGCTCATCGATTCGACAATAGTGCAGCCGTTAACCCTGCTACAACGTCTGCGTAACCATTTATATCACTTACCAACTACATTCACCTCTGTCTGTTCTCCCATTGGTTCATCACATCTGTCCATCCATCACATCCGTCCATCCCACTGCAGCAGAAGACAGTCACCGTCATACCAGCACTTCAGCAGCAATAACCCGGACCGGATTACAAACTGACTGGACTGGACTGACTGACACTGACTGACTGTGCGACAAGACAGTGGAGGACAGAGTGAGGAACTGAGGTTTTTATTCTCTACTCTCTTGTTTTTTATTTATGTATTTATTTTTTTTTAAAAAAGCCCTGAATTGGAACTGTGTGCTTGTTTTTGTTTTTCTATTTTACTAAGGAACCTGAAATGAACTGAATTTTTTTTTCTCCTTTTTGAGAAACTGTGGAAAACCAGAAGTGGAATTTTTTGTTTAAATGAACTGAACTGTTTTTTGTTACTTTTTCTCTCAAAAGACTGATAAATTGTGGAAATTTTGAGTTTGGATTTTTGCTTGGTTGGTGGATTTTTTTGAGTTTGGACTTTGGGGGGTGGGGGACTGGGTGTTTGAATTTGTGAGTTTTGCGCATTCATTTTTTTAATATGATTTTGAATTTTAAATGGTTTAAATGTGTGATTCCTTTTTTTGTCATTTAATGTGTAGGGTGTTGGTTTAATTAACACTTGCATCCTTTGTGGAGTTTGAGTGATAACAAACAGGCAAAAACTAAATAACCAAAAATAAAAACTCGAGCATATACAAAAGACAAAGAATTAAAACGACTGGCTTAACATCTTAAATGTCAGGAGAGAGACTGTAATGCTGATAGTACGGACCCAGAACCCAAATGCAGAACTAGGAGGCGGATGTAAAAGTTTACAGAGTTTATTATGTTCAGGTGATACAAAAATAAAGGCTGTGATAATGAACAGGATCTTGAGGACAGCAACCAAGGAAATCCTCGAGGGATTCGTCCTCCGGGCGAGGGACGCGAACCCACGGTTAGGCTCCGGGTTTTGAGTCGGCACGCCGACTAGGGAGAAGCAGAGGGAGGTCAGGGACGGAAACAGGTCATACACGGGAGAGCAAACAGACAGGCAACAGGACATAGGGGTAAAGCTAGCTCACGTACCAAAAAACCAGGCGTAGAAGTCCAAAACCAGGAAGGCAGATGGAGGCAGACAAAACTGACAGGGAGCAGGCAAAAACAGGATGACAAAAACGGGTCGAAACACAGGTAGGCAAACGAACAGACAGGATCAAAACGCTGGTAGGTAAACTGCGAGAGATTACGAACTGGCGTCTGACCAGGGGAAAGGACAGGGTATAAATACACAAAAGGGAGGGAAGACAACGAGACACAGGTGGAACACATCAGGGCGGAGTCAGGTAATCAGGGAAAAGGTGAACACGAACCAGGAAGGGAAGTAAAGACAACAGACAAGACACATGAGGAAAACTTAACAAAATAAAACAGGAAGTGACAGACAAACATAAAAGACAGACAACACCAGACTAACGTCCAGTAGCAGGCTTCACAGAGACCTGGCTGGCACCCCTAAAAAATCAATATAATAAAATAATATAAAATAAATAAATTAAAGCTTCGAACTCAAACTGTCAGTGTGATTTGAAGGAGAAGGTGGGGTCCACGATGATGCTGAGGTTTCTGGCCAGGGGAGAGGGGGTGACTGAATGACCATCGATGGACAGTGAGAAGTTCTGAGAGGAGGGGGAAGGGATTTGGGTCCAAAAATGATGATTTCAGTTTTTTTGTTTTTGAGTTTGAGGAAGTTGTTGGTCGTCCAGATTTTTATGTCAGTGAGGCAGTTGGTGATGGTGGACAGAATGGTGGGGGTGATGGCTTTAGTGGAGATGTACAGCTGTCGCCAACATACAAGTGAAAGTGAAGACCGTGGTGAGGGATGATGTGAACGAGCAGAAGTATGTACAGGATGAAGAGAATGGGACTGAGCACAGAGCCTTGGGGGACACCGTGTGGTCCAGGGGTGGTGTGTGATTTGTGGTTGTTGATGGAGATGTAGTGAAATCTGTCAAACAGGTAAGAGTTGAACCAGGAGAGGGCAGAGTCAGTGATTCCAATGGAGTGCAGACGACGGAGGAGGATGGAGTGATTGATGGTGTCGAAAGCTGCACTGAGGTGGAGGAGAAGGAGAATGGTGAGGGAGGCGGAGTCAGAGGAGAGTAGGAGGTCATTGGTGACTTTGAGAAGAGCGGTTTCAGTGATGTGGTGAGAACGGAATCCAGATTGAAATGTTTCATACAGTTTGTCGGAGAGCAGATATTGCTTGAGTTGGGTTGTGACGGCTCTTTCCAGTATTTGTGACAGAAATGGGAGGTTGGAGATCGGTCTGAAGTTGTCGGGGTCATTGGAATCTAGGCCGGGTTTCTTAAGGAGGGGGGTGATGGCAGCAGTATTCAGAGGTGGGGGGACTGTGCCAGTGGTAAGGGAGGAGTTGATGGTGTCAGTGATGAGTGGGGCGAGAGGGGTGAGACAGGCTTTGATAAGGGGGAAGGGCATGGGATCCAGAGGGCTAGTGGGTGATTTCATGTTGGAGAGTAATTCAGGGAGTTCGTCAGTGGTAATGGTTGAGAAGAGGGAGAGCTGTTTGTCTGTGGGTGGGGGAAGAATGGGGTCAGAGGTCAGAGGTGAAGGCAGAGGAAGAGGCAAGCTGGGTGTGAATGTTGTCAATTTTGGAGTGAAAAAATGATAGAAAGTTGTTGCATTTTTCAGAGGTGAAAGATGATGGGATGTTGTCCTGGGGTTGGAGGAGTTTGTTGATGGTGGAGAACAGAGAGCGGGGGTTGGAGGATCCAGTGTGAATGACGCTGGAGTAATAGGCGGAGCGGGCTTTGTTAAGTGAGGTTTGGTACAGGTGCATGTGTTCTTTGTAGGCGAGGGTGTGTACGGTTAGTCCTGTTTTGGTGTAAAGGCGTTCAAGCTGTCTGAGTTGTTTTTTGAGTTTGTTAAGTTCCGGGGTGTACCAGGGGGCTGAGTGAGTGAAAGTAACAGTTTTTGTTTTCATGGGGGCCAGCTGGTTGAGGGAAGTGGACAGTGTGTTATTGTAGATGTTGACGAGGTCTGTGGGGGTTGGGTTAACAGGGAGGGTGAGGTCAGGAAGTGTGTTAGATATGCAAGTGAAGAGAGAGGCGGAGCAGACGGACTTAAGATTTCGGAAGGCTATTGTGCGGTCTTGTTTGGGCTGGGGGGCGGGTATGTTGATATCCATTGTGATGGCCAGATGATCGGATATGGTGAGGTCGGTGCTGGAGATGTTATGAATGTGGAGGCCAGTGGAGCAAACCAGGTTAAGGATATGTCCACAGCTGTGGGTGGGGAAAGTTATGTGTTGGGTGAAGCTAAGGCATTTGAGTAAATCCAGGAAATCATTTGCATTTTTACAGTCAGGGGAATCATTGTGGAGGTTGAAATCGCCAAACTGTAGGACAGAAGTTGATGACAGTACTGTGATTAATTCTGAGAGATCTGATAGGAGGGATGGGTTGGGTTTGGGGGGGTGGTAGATGATGGCAATGAGAAGAGGTTTAGGCCAGGCAGTTTAAAGCCAGGTGTTCAAAAGAAGGAACAGCAGGTATGGAGAGAGGTCGTGGATTAAGGTTATAATGGTGCCCTCGGCCCTCGAGGCATGGATTGTCTAAGCATGAGTATCCAGCGGGGGTGGTTTGGTTTAGTGCAAAGTAATCCAAGGGTTTTTGCCAGGTTACAGTAAAACAGAGGAGATCCAGTTTAGTGTCAGTAATGAATTTATTAAGAATGAGGCTTTTATTGTTGAGGGATCATGTGTTGAGGAGGGTGAGTTTCAGGTGCTTTTGTTTTGAAATTGATGATGTGGAAGTCAGAATTGGGCGGAGGTTGAAAGAGTTCACACTGGGGTTGTTCTGATGACGCAATGCGGAAGTGCGGAAGCCGGTGTCCATGCTGTGGTCGGACCAGAGAGAGGGAATGCTGTTTATCGTGGCAGAATGGTAACTAAACTTGTGGCATGAGCTTCGGTGGATGTAACGGGGACGGAGAAGAAGTTTGGAGCTTTTTAGTGAGGCGATGAGTTCCATGGAAGGAGGCGTTTGGTGGTTTAACTGGAGGAGTTGCATAGATGTGTAGCGTGGCACCATGGCTGGGACTGTGACAGTGCCGGAGGTGGATGATGGAGGTCTGAGTTTGTTGAGGGCGTTAACACCAGGGGTGATAGCTGGTTTGAGTCGGCAGGGTTGCAGGATGGAGTAGCTGAACATGCTGACCACGGATGGTTGTTTCCAAGCCCCTATGACCACTAGCCAAGCAGCGCTGGCACCAGGCAGCAGCCGGCTAGCCGTTGACGCACTAGCTTGTAGCCGGCCACCCGGCAGCCAGCTAGCTGATACTCCAACGGTGCTGGCAGGGAGTCCCGGACAGCTGACAGCAAAAGCATGGACAGGTAGCAGGCAGCTAACCGTAAACTGGCTGGCTAGCAGCCAGTTTCCCACTAGCCCGCTTTCCCGCGGGCCAGAGCTGCCAGCGAATCTCGGGCAGATGTCCCAGAGATGGAGAGTAGAGACTTAGATGAAGACAATCCAAACCATAACAGGACGACAGAAACAGTTTGTGCCCGGGGTGGTACTTTGGTCGGCAACCAGGCAATGGTGACATGATCCAGAGCCCTTTTCACAGTGGGTGAAGTTGACAGCTAAAGGTCGCCTTGCAGGTAGGCGTCTACTCCACCGGTAAAAATGGGTAAGAATAGTATCCAAAGTCCAGAAAGGTGTAGAAGCAAAGGTACTGATATGAGCTGTGAACAGAGCAAGTAGCCAAAAAAAAGAAGGAAAACTATAAAGTTTAAAGACAATCATGAATGGGGAAGTGGCGAAAAGTGCAACACCAGCATCCTCCCCACAGCGGGAGGACGCTCTGGGGACACACACACACATTGTGTGTGTGTGGGAGGGGCTGATGGGGGACGTGGCCTTGGTGGTGATTGGGGCCTGGGGCAGGGGTACTGGCTGCTGGTTCTCTTGTGGCAGTGTGTCGCTGTGCCAGTAATTGCTACACCATTATGGTGTGTACGACGGGGGAGTTCTGGAGGATGGTGGGTGGGGGGCGGAAACTCTCTGGGTGTGGTTGCTGGGTGCCCCTCGGTGGCTCCTGCCCGGTGGCGGGAACGAGGGTGCCTACTGGCTCATCTTCTGAGGAGAAACTCCTTCCTTCCAATCATACTATCCCCCAGCCCCCCCCCTCCCCCCGCACACAAGCATGTAGGACCTTGGGAGTGTGCACGGTCTGAGGGAGTATGTCGGGGGGTCATTAAAACGGCCCCCTTCAGTGGTACCCTGGGGCAGCTAACTCCTCAATTTTAATTGTACCCACCCACAACACACAGGAACACTGACACCACACACTCATTTTTAGGGGGCGGGCTGTGTGGTGCCTGGTGGGCGGTGCCGTTTGGGTGGGCGAGGCTGGCTGTGCAACATGATTCTCAGCGGTGGCAGTTTCTGCTCCTCAGTTTTAACTGCTTGCACACATGCCTCACACTTCACAACATTGATAGGTGGGGAGGGGAGTGTGGGGGGCACTTGCTGGTGGGGTGGTGGACCACAGTGGGGTTCCCGGCGACTGGTGTGGCCGTCTGGGGTTCCAGTTGGTGCTGGGAATGTGTTCGGCTGCTGCACTTTAGGGGGACTCACGATGGTGTTGCTCATGGCCTGGGGCGTGTCAGTGTTGCTCCGGGTGCACTCTGCATGTTTGGTTTGTGGTGTTCAGCCTCCTGGGGGGTGGAGGTGGACGCTTGTCTTCTTCCGCCGGGAAGGTGTGTGTCTTGGGTTTTTGGGGGGGGCCGGTTGGGGATGGCAACATCAGCACTTCAATCCTAAGCATACTGGTGCCTCTGCTGGCAGTGTGTGGCTGTCTGAGGTGGCCTGGTCTCCCAGTGTGACGGGTGGCTCCTGGGCCTGTGGGGCTCAGGGGCCGGTGTCTTACTTACCCCTGGGTGGTCGGCCCCCACGGGGATTCGGCGGCTGGCATCCTTGGCCCCCTGGAGCCTGTGCTTGGCTGCTGTGGGGCAGTCACAGAACTGACTGGCTACAGTTTGGCGTCTACTAAATGAGGTCATTTTGTTCTTGCAGCCCTGGTTTTGGTCAACACACTGTCTGGGCAGAACTGTCTTCTCATGCAGGGTGCAAGATCTGTTGTGCAATTAGTCAGGTATTTGAAGTGGGCGTGGTTAATGTGGAAAAGCGGAGGACCCCCCCATGAGTTTGGCACTGGAGTTTCACATGAAGTATGACATGTCACGGGCAGAATAAACTTAGTTCTTTCCACCGCAAGAAGACGAACAAGTTTGAGTTTGTAGCAGGTCTTAGTCTGAACACACACCAGATAAAGCCTGTTGAACTGGTTCAGATCTAAACGCACTGACCATGGAATTCATGCTGTTGGCTCAGCTTCTGACTCAGCTTAAGGAAGGTGAGTAAAAATGCTCTTGCTGTCTCTTTTTGGAGAAATGGTTCTGGAATCTATCAGACTGAGAACTTTAAAACAGTTTGTATTGTTCAGTAAAAATTGTCCTACCTACATCCACATAGGCTGTACGAATTCAACTCAAGGATACATAGATTTCACCTGTGTCTGTTGGACTTGCTACATACTATGCTGCCTTTTAAAATTTGGACATTCAGGATTTCCAGTTGGATTTAGAACAAGTTTGCTGGGAAATGTCTCCTGGAGTCCAGCTGGTCTGGTCTGATCACAAGAGGGACCAACTCCTGATGTTCAGGTGCAGCTAAAAAAAAAAAAAAAAAAAAAAAAGAACATGGTGAAAAACAGTGAAAGACGTGTTTATTCATACACTCAACACTTGGTGGGGGCTCCTTTACTGCATCATTTGTGGACGGTGTCCACGGTGCCACATTGTGACCTTCAGCTCACTGGTACTGGTGGGTTTGGAGTACTTTTAGGACATGGTACCAAGTTCTATTGGAGATGGAAATCTGCATCTCCATATTACAAATTAAAACTCTGAAATCTGCAGGTAATTGGTTGTTTTAAGTTTGTACTTGATAAAACATCTGGAACCTTCAATAACTGACTGGAAATGTCAAAGTTACAAATTAAGAATTTATTTTCAGCAGGTTCAAAAAAAGGATCCTGGGCCAACACAGCACAGACACCAAAAGTCAGAAGAAAGAGTTTTACCCCCTTTTCTGTTATAAAAGTTAAACCGTGTCTCTTGTAGTGGGCTAAAAAGTAACAGCAGTAAACTAAAAACACACTTAAAACCAAATACCCACAGTTTAAGAGAACTAAAATAAGATAAAATAGTGAGTGCTGCAGTCAGTGGTTCATCAGTGTATCACCGTTCTGTCCGTTATTGATTATAGTTGTATATTGAATGACTCTGGATGTAAACATTAACTGACGTAGCACAGAAAATATACACACGGTGTGTTTAAACAGATCTTGACTGAATATTGTTTGTATGGTAATGCTGTGGTGGAGCGGGTCCAGTGAGGGGATGACGAGCCGTGTGTGCTGCGGTCCTCTTTCGCCGTGCCTCTGTAAAACACAGTCAGTGCATATTTATTGTTAAAGGTGTATAACAGTGGTGATTTTTAGAATATTGTGGGGAATGGGTGTAGACACATTAGGCGGCTGCAGCTGTGGCTCAGTTGGTAGAGCGGGTCGTCCAATGACCAGAGGGTTGGCGGTTCAAATCCTGGCTCTGACTGTCCACATGTCAAAGTGTCCTTGGACAAGACACTGAACCCTAAATGTGTCCCAGCAGGACCAGGCAGTGCCCTGCATGGCAGCAGCCGCCCGCTGGTGTATGAGTGTGTGTGTGAATGGGTGAGTGTGAGGAACTGTAAAGCACTTTGGGCACCATGAAGGTGGAGAACATGCGCTCTATAAGTTCAGTCCATTTACCATTTTAGATGCTAATGTACCGTATGTGGCTTCCGTTTCCACCAGAGTGTCCAGCTAAAAGAATCCCTGGGGGGCTTGGACACTGTTTAAAGGTTCTGGGAGGGAAGCACACATGGGAGGTTGAAGGAGGGGTGTTTGGTGTGGGGTTAAATGTAAATATGTAGATATGTGTTTGTCTAGTGTTGTTTGGGTATATGGCTCTGTATTAATATTTGTAAATAGTGTATTTTATGAGTTTGTGGTGTTTTTCTAAAGGTAAAAAGAACTATATAGTTAGTGTGTGTATATATAAATGGTGTAGCCCAGTCACGTGCACAGTGGCCTTCTGTATATATGTGGGTCATTTAGTGTTGGTAGGGCGTAATGACGGGACTGTTGGTTCTTTTAAGGGAGTCGTTCAATCAGGAGTCGTTCACTGACAAGAGTCGTTCAACAGACTGGCTCTGTTATGTTTTTGGCATTCTTTTGAAACACCAGTGTTTAAATGACTAAATAGGCTACATGTGATGATTGACATTCCATTTTAAAGGTGTTGAATTGGCGCGGCAGTAAATATTATTTTACCGTAAAAAATAATCGTTAGTTCAAATGTGTGGGTTAAATCCATGACATGAGAGGTGACATTAGACAAATGATGGAACTGGACCAAAAACATCCCAGTACATTCTGTGGACTAGTCTGTAGAATAAAAGGGAAGAAGAAAATAAAAGATTTTCTGATGAAAGAACATTTGATTCTCCTCAAAACAAGAACAATAAATGTGAGTTTTTAAATGGTGGTGCAAATTATTCGTTGACCCAGACTTGAAAGATATATATTTTTTGCAAATATTACAAGTGTCATGTCCATCTTTTCTTTCTGAAAAGTTCATCCAAATCCTCCTCCTTTTTCTTTGGCTCATTACTCACAGGTGCTCACTCACTCACTCTCAAATTTTTCTCTGGTTTCAACCAGTCTTCCAGTTTCTCCTCCTCCTCCTCCTCCTCCTCCCCCTCTTCCTCCAGTCTTCCAGCTCCTCCTCCTCCAATCTTCCAGCTCCGCCTCCTCCAGTCTTCCAGCTCCTCCTCCTCCAATCTTCCAGCTCCGCCTCCTCCAGTCTTCCAGCTCCGCCTCCTCCAGTCTTCCAGGTCCTCATCCAGTCTTCCAGCTCCGCCTCCTCCAGTCTTCCAGCTCCGCCTCCTCCAGTCTTCCAGCTCCTCCTCCAGTCTTCCAGCTCCGCCTCCTCCAGTTTTCCAGCTCCTCCTCCTCCAGTCTTCCAGCTCCGCCTCCTCCAGTCTTCCAGCTCCTCCTCCAGTCTTCCATCTCCACCTCCTCCAGTCTTCCAGCTCTGCCTCCTCCAGTCTTCCAGCTCTGCCTCCTCCAGTCTTCCAGCTCCGCCTCCTCCAGTCTTCCATCTCCACCTCCTCCAGTCTTCCAGCTCCTCCTCCAGTCTTCCAGCTCCGCCTCCTCCAGTCTTCCAGCTCCTCCTCCAGTCTTCCAGCTCCGCCTCCTCCAGTCTTCCATCTCCGCCTCCTCCAGTATGCTCACCTCATGCTTCAAACTGTTGTTTTTTTTTTAAACTTCTTCCATCAGACATGCTCAGTGCACTTTTTTTCTGCTGGAACATTGTCCTCCAGCCCAGTCCCTCCCCAGTGATGCTAAATTGACAGGCAATCGGACACTCCCTCCTAATAAAAAAAAATTTAAAAAAATGAACAGCTCTTTACAAAGACTCAGTTCCCATTGTTCATTTCAAAGAGCTGGTCAAAAGATTCGATTCGTTCGTGAACATCACATCACTAGTAGGGGGTTGGTGAAGGTTGTGTTTTTGGAGTTTCCTGCAACAATAAATAAAAGTGTTTTTTGCTACAACACCTAACCCTAACCCTGGGTCCAAGCTCCTTTTTAAACGCACCTTGACTACTCAAGCTGTTGGAGTCAAACTATCAAAATCAAATGCAGAGCCGTGAAGACCCGGCACCGGTCCAGTAAGCCAACCGCAGGGTTTTCCCACACTCACCGATGGCCTTGAATGCGTCTTCCTCTTACTCCAGCGTCCGGGGAAGGAAAAAAGAGACACCTCCCTGGAACTGGTGCCCTGGGCTTTTTAAAGGGTTCGTGATTTGCCCATTCACTGATTGTCAGTTCATTAAGGTGGATGTGTTGCAGGTGAGCCAGTCCAAACCCCACCCCTGACACTTCAATCACCACAAAAGGCCCATGTAGAATAACAAGGCAACACAACATGCAATGGACAGTTCACACTCACAATAAAAAGTCCAAAGTCCACAATGAATCATGCAATTAAAAAATCAAAACATGCAATACCAAAGAAACAAACACACATCTTGCACAAAACCACTCAGTAAAAGATTAACTAGAAGCACTCGGAGAGCGCAGACCTCCACCAAGGCAGATCAGTGCGCCCCCCATCACCACCAAAATTCAATCATTTGTTCCTTGTGCCAGTATCAACATTTCCTGAAATGTTCCTCCAAATCCATCCTTAACTTTTTGAGTTATCTTGCACACAGACAGACAAACCAACGCCAGCAAAAACAGAACCTCCTTTGGCAGAGGAAATAAAAAAAGAAAATCATGCTCATAAAATTGCTGCATCCCTTTTCCTGCTCGCTGGCTTCCTGACAGAAGCTTCACACCTTGGACTGTGTAAACCTCCAGTGTTTTGGAGTTTCATCTTTATGTCAGGAGTCATCTGTATCGTACACTGTCAAGGACACTTCCATAAAAACTCAAACGTGTTTGTATTTTCAACGCTGCTGTTTGAACCATTCTGAGAATTTTTAAAAATGTATTTGATGTGAATTCCAAACCTCTTGAAAAAGCGCAAACAACAAATGTCCCTGACCATCGTCCAGTGACCCGTCCTGACTGTGTTGATCTCCAGTGGGAGGTTAAAGACCGGCTTCAGCTCAGACCAGACCCTTTAGCCCTCCTACTGTCCACATGCAGCAGATCAGGGTTGATGACAGTACTTAGGTGAATTGCTGCAGTGTGAGGTGACCCTGATGTTTCCCATTTAAAATAATGGATTACCCCCCCCACCCCACCCCACCGGCACCACCCCCCTCCCCCGCTGGAACAAATGCGGTGTGTCGGCTGTCTTTTTGGCTGCTGATTTATGCTGTGTGTGTTTGTCAGTTGTGTGTCTGTGTAAACGTGTCTAAAGTGCTGCTGTGGTTTGTTAGCTGGTGCCATCCGCTGCCTGTGTGGACAAACATGGCACAACACTTTTCCTACACACCTCCTGCCGTCCGCGCACTCTACTGCTCCTTCACACTTTAGGGCTCGGGCGAGTGAGTTTGTGAGTGAGTGAGTGAGTGAGTGAGTGAACAAGTGAGTGAGCGAGTGAACAAGTGAGCGAGCCTCAGTGGCTGCATGCTCCCCCCCCCCCCCCCCCCCCCCACATATATATACACACACCTCCTCCTCCTCCTCCCCCTGTTCCCTCATTACCTCTGCCACACTCTGCTTCTCAGTCAAAGGGGCTGCTTCTCTGGAACTCGCTGCAGCTGAACAGGATCCTCTCACTCATCCTCTGCTCTATATTTCTAGTATCATTTTGTCTTTTTTCTGCTGCTGATGCTGCAGAAGGTTCACAGTTTTTCTGTTGTGGATGCCAGCAGGTTAATGGACAGGGGAACTTTTAAGGCTGCTACCAGTGCAGGTTTTTTTCTTGACTGGATCTTCGACTGGCTCTGTTCTCCAAGGGTGATATGTAGATGTGGATGACTCATTTGGGTTGGGTTTTTTTTGTTTGTTTGTTTGTTTTGTACCATCTATATGTTCTGAGCCTCAGACACTGTAGAAGTTGTTGGGACATGTTCTGTAGTGTGTCATTTTTGCGGTCTGTGTGCAGTTTGGAGGAGTAAAATGAGGCAGAGCATGGGTGATGGAGCTGCAGCTGGATGTTGAATCTTTGTGTCTCAGTCGGCAGGTAAGGCTGCGTTCTGCATGCACACATCAACACAGCATGGTATCAAATGAATAATAGATGTAATGAAATTGCTCATACATAGGACGTGCATTGGCTGTGAAGGCTGCTGTGTTTATCAGACACTTCTATTTGGAGTGACATGGAATAGAAAGAGGAGCTGATGTGATCTTTGTCCCTGATGCTTTCGGAACAGCATCGTCCTCATTCTTTCTTAATGATTTTCTGTCTTAATCTCACTCCAGTCAGAGATGTAGAGCTCTAATACTAAGGAAGAAGTTAAAGTTTCTGTTCGTTTAGGAGTTGCATGAACTGTCTGAACTGATGCACATAAAGACCAACTGATGATCATATTTGAAGACTTTTTAAAAAATGGTTGAGGGAGAGAATGAGCAGTTTCATATTCCTCAGAAGGAAACTAAACGGACACCACTCAGTGTATTCATCTGATATCTCACCTCAGCAGCCTGAGAACTGATTGGACTGTTACTATTGTCATTATCGGGTCTGCGTATCCGTCTGCTGCTCTCTCAGTTCACTCATTAAATCCTGATCAACTTTGTTTTTGGGACAAAAAAACAGACCTAAACAGATGTTTAACATCACACAACAATTTTATTGTGTCTGAGCGTCGGCACAGTGTAGGGAAGTCTAAAATGCATGTGTGACTCAGGTGTGTTTTTAATAGGTCACATGGATGCAGGAGTTTGACTTTATCATTTTGCGATGTGCAACAGTCACAAAAACCTGTGATAAAAGGTTGATTAAGCTGTGAGTCATACAGTTCCAGTGGAATGAGCCAGTAAAAGCCTGTTCTGAACTGGAATCCCTCACTTCACCTCTTTATTATCTTATTATCTTTATCTTTGTATTTTATTATTTATCTTTATGTCTTTATTCAAATGCAGCGCTCAGAACATTTCTGTCCTCTGTCCTTTTCTTGATGTTGTGAAGCCCCAGGGTTTATCCTCATTAAGTGAGTGTGTTTTTGACATCTGCGTTCATTTTTCACAGTTCTATTTAAAAATGTAAAAAGTCATAGCAGCTTTTAAAACACACCAATATCAGGGATTTCAGTTACAGCGATTTGACCCTAAAGTGTAGACACTCTCCTAATAAGTGGCTTTTTGTATCAATGAAGAGTATAGATTTGTTGCCCATGGACCGGACAATGTGGCGTCCCTTTAACTGGAACCACATCTATTCCCACTGTTTCTAAAATACAGCCCTGAGAACATTTCTGTGGCATGTAATTTCCTGTTCTGTTTGATGCTTTGAATTTCTAAAGTCCATTCTCATCAAGCAGATGCATTTGTGACATATCTACAATAAAATACTGAGGTCAGACAAAAAATAAAAATCACAAACTGTTTCAAAACATCTGGAGATTCACATGGCTGACTCGGAAAAGTTTTGAGAACACAGTTTCTTTCTTTTTTTTTTTTTTTCATGGGTAGCAGCTTTTAAAAGAGGAGGTAAAATGAAGGATTTCTCAGTCAAAGGACATAACAATTCTGCAAATGAATGGATAAATTAATTTATCATAAGATGTAATTCATTGCAGCTATTTTTATTAACATTTTAAATGTGTTAATAAAAAAAAAATACAAATGCAGAAAATTCTTTTAAAAAATGATTTAAAAGTTTTTTTGCTTGGAAGAGGTGGAAACGTTTATGTATCACTTTAACCCATAAAGACCCAGTGCAACTTTTATGACAGCTTCTAAATGGATTTTTCTCTCCTTTTAACCTTCTTAAGAGATTTATTACCATTTTTTATATTATCCTGTGTAATTTTCCATAATTCATTGTAAATAATGTATTTTCCCCTATATTTAAATAAGTGATCATGTAGACATTTATGAAAACTCAGAGAAGATTCAAAGGATATTATTTACAAAAGAAAACAAGAAAAAGTGACATTTTCAGCAAAATATATTAATTGAACATAAAAACAAGCCTCAAAAACCACTGTCATTTGTCAAACTCCATGGGTTTTACTGGTGAATCAACGTTGAAGAAGATGACAGTGTTTCTGCATTCACTGTGGAGCTCCTGAACATCCAAATGGGTCATGTGTGATGACCATGAAAGGATGACACACTGCATTTTACACCAGTTATTTACATGGAGTGATAGGATTAGTGGATCAACAGGTATTGAACATTAGAGATGAGTCGATGCTTTTGGTCACCAGTGGCTTTGTGGGTCTAAAGCAGATGCATAGAAACAAAAACTAATGTATGAAGAGGTACGCACATGTTGGACAAAGCTTTGACCCATGGAAGAGTTTGTACCAATGCTGTATGATCCACCAGTCCTGTTCAGTTTGACCAAAGCCAGGTCCAGGTTTTTCACAATAATCTGCCCCTGACATATGTCATCTCCTCGAGCACAGACCCAGTTTAGCATGTTAGTATATGAACCACGATCTAGACCTTTAATGAAAAGTCACATGTTGAAAGAAAACTCATATTATGCACATGACGTATGCACATTTGGATTAGAGTTAGGGGGTTAGAGTTGACCCTAACCCCCTAACCCCACTAACTCTACCCCCAACCCCCTAACCCCACTAACTCTGCCCCCAACCCCCTAACCCTAACCCCCCTAACTCT
Source organism: Sphaeramia orbicularis (assembly GCF_902148855.1). Taxonomy (NCBI): domain Eukaryota; kingdom Metazoa; phylum Chordata; class Actinopteri; order Kurtiformes; family Apogonidae; genus Sphaeramia; species Sphaeramia orbicularis. Next base: position 53,070,975 of record NC_043975.1, read on the forward strand.
AATCCTAACCCCCTAACCTTAACCTTAGCCCATCTGATAATGTTGTAAGTCAAATGCTGACTGGTCCCTGGTCATTCTTCTTCCTAACGCCTGTTTCGGCCTTTCCAGAGATGACCACTGTTTCCATGGAGCCTGTTGGAGTCCTGGTGGACAGAGGCGCTAATGCCACCGACGCCCCCCTCAGTGCAAATGGGGTCACTGCAGCGACCTTCACCATCGGCACCATCCTGTCCATCATGTGCCTGGTCGGTATCTTGGGGAACATCTACACTCTGGTGGTCATGTGCCACTCCATGAGGAGCGCAGCCTCCATGTACATCTACATCATCAACTTAGCGTTAGCTGACCTGCTGTATCTGCTGACCATCCCCTTTGTGGTCTGCACACACTTCCTGGGGGGATGGTACTTTGGGAATGCAGGGTGTAAGATTTTGATCAGTATGGACTTCCTGACCATGCACGCCAGTATTTTTACGCTGACGATCATGAGCACAGAGCGCTACTTTGCCGTTCTTAAACCACTGGACACGGTCAAACGCTCCAAAAGTTACCGGAAGGCCATAGCTGTGCTGGTCTGGGCTGCGTCTCTGATCCTCACCTTACCCATGGTTGTGAGCATTCAGCTGATGACGGTGGGCAATAAGACCATGTGTCAACCCACCCTGTCCCCACTCTTCTACAAAGTTTATATCTCCTCCCTGTTCTGCACAAGCATCGTGGCTCCAGGACTGATTATTGGATATCTGTACGTCCAGCTGGCACGCACCTATTGGGTTTCACAGACAGAGACCTTCAAACAAACCAAGAAACTGCCCAATCAAAAGGTCAGTGTTTGATTTCTAATTTCTTATCATGTAAAACACATCAGCCTGCCCTCTCATGATGGATGTAGTTGAAGGATTCCAAATGTGAAGCCAAAGTCCAAATGTTCTTGACCAGTAGAACTTCTGCCAATGTAGAAACTCACTCAGTCTTTTTAGGAGGATTTCCTCTGGGGAGTCTGTGTGCAAGCTATCATTTCTCTGATCAGTTTATTTAGAGCTTACTCATTTATACAAAAACTAGGGATGCGTCAGTCCTGAAATTCCAGACAATCCAATTCACCAATGACATTAGGCCCATAAAGTGGGGGTGGGGGGGCAAATGTCTGATATTATTATTTTTTTCTCCTGTCATTCCATAAATGTTGCTGTGGTCAGATCAGATTGGTTCTGTGTTTCCTTTGCTTGTTCCTCGGTGCTTCCTTGCTCTAACTCCTGCAGTCAGTTGATGGTGCAGCTGCATCAGTTCAAACCTGCCTTTCAGACGCACTGAATATAGACGCACAATCAGCAACTAGTTTCAGGTTTGGTCAATCACATTGCACGCGCTAAATAAATATTTGCATTTACTCCTCCCAATAATTTTGCACATTCTGTCAGAAATGCCCGTATTTCATATTCATCAGGACAAACATGCTAAATGGGTTGGACCAGCTGAGTTCCCATTTGACCGACGAGACCTTCAGTGTGTCCTGTTAGTAGATCAACTTCAACGTGTTTTTACGTATGCAGTAAAGTTTGTGCACGTTTTTACACCATCGTGCTCCTGTTCTGGGCCTGTTTCCTGTCATAGTAGTAGTAGTAGTAGTAGTATTAGTAGTAGTAGTAGTAGCAGTAGTAGTAGTAGTAGCAGCAGCAGTAGTAGCAGTAGTAGTAGTAGTAGTAGTAGTAGTAGCAGTAGTAGCAGTAGTAGTAGTAGTAGTATTAACTCTCCTGAACCTCCTTCCAGGTGCTCTACCTGATCTTCACCATCGTGCTCCTGTTCTGGGCCTGTTTCCTGTAGTAGTAGTAGTAGTAGTAACAGTAGTAATAGTAGTAGTAGTAGTAGTAACAGTAGTAGTAGTAATAGTAGTAGTAGTAACAGTAGTAGTAGTAACAGTAGTAGTAGTATTAACTCTCCTGAACCTCCTTCCAGGTGCTCTACCTGATCTTCACCATTGTGCTCCTGTTCTGGGCCTGTTTCCTGCCCTTCTGGGTCTGGCAGCTGCTGACTCAGTTCCATCCGTCCTTGTCTCTGTCCAACAAAGCCAAGCGGAACATCAACTACCTGACCACGTGTCTGACCTACTCCAACAGCTGCATCAACCCCTTCCTCTACACGCTTCTCACCAAGAACTACAAGGAGTACCTGAGGAAGCGCCGGCGGGTGTGGTCGGCCAGCAGCTACTTCAACAGGAGGAGTCCTTTTCAACGTTCGCCTCGCCGCTCGCCGTCCGCCAGCAGTCAGCAGTTTACGGAAAGTTTCAGCCTCACGCACACGGCGTCCGTACGAACGCACAACAGCAGTTTATGAGGTAAGAGCACAGCCATGACAACACACGTCCAGAACATCCTTCTGCTCACCACAGCAGAGGTGGATGATGCACCTGCACTACATAACAGGGCTGTAGTATTATGGGATGGTGGAGGCCTAATTCACTACATAACACAACTATGGTATTATGGGATGGTGGAGGTCTAATTCACTACATAACACAACTATGGTATTATGGGATGGTGGAGGTCTAATTCACTACATAACACAACTATGGTATTATGGGATGGTGGAGGCCTTATTAGTGCTATTGGGTCTGATCAAGTGGTACACATGGACACATGTCATGTTCGACGGTCTCTGTCATGTAAACAGAGTAACTTACATGCATGTATTATACATATTTGAGTATGTATTTATAAGCACTTTAACATCATGTACAAACAAAATAACAACATTTGGGGAGATAAAATGTTTAGATAAAAAATGTCACATTACTGCTCAGTAACATGAGGACTTGAAATAGACATCCATTTTTTAAGCTTTATGCAAACATTCAAAACATGTGGTTCTCGACAGAAGTTGATATCAAATAGGACAAAACTTTTTAGATATTATCTTCAGCTATGCTGAAAATAAATTTTGGCGTGAAATATTGAAAAGTTTCTGTGTTATTGACACGAGAACGTGGTACCATGTGGACAGGCTGCTATAGTAACATGTGGACCACTGTATGCATCACCCAGAATGTTGACTTATTTTTTAAAACAAGCCAGATATAATCACAATGTTTTATTTGATGTGTTTAACACCAGTGTTGGGCTCATTACTTTAAAAAAAAGTAATTAGTTATAGTTACTAGTTACTTTCCCAAAAAAGTAATTAAATTAATAATGGAATTACCCCTTCATAAATGCAATTAGTTACCATGGACGGTAATTATTGCATTACTTTTTTGAAAAACCTTCAAATATGAAATATATATATATATATATATATATATATATATATATATATATATATATATATATATATGTAATCTGGTCCATCTTTACATTTGACCTGCCCATTGATTATTCATTAAAATACTATTATATATTAAAAGTACCATTAGAACACATGTATTACAGACAGCTGAAATGTAGCTGTAAAACAGTGGCACTGTGCTGATAAAGTCTAATGTTTTTATGAGTTTTTGCTGAGTCAGAACATGATAACAGTTGTTTTCCACACCTGAATGTTAAAGTCAGTGGTTGTTCATGTGTGTGTGTGTGTGTGTGTGTGTCAGATGAACACATCCAGGGTGAACTCTGACCTCTCCAGGCCTAAGTGGTTTAGAAAATGAATGAGTCAATGAATCAACAAACCTGCATCATAGCAGAGCAACCAGTCACAGTCCATCTGGACCATTCATTCCATTGTGTGTGTGTGGGGGGGGGTTGTTAAACCTTGTTCGACTCCAGTTTTTACAGGAAACATTTAAAGTAAACATTACTCTTGTTGAAATTTCTTGGGGATTTATGGCAAAAGCTCAACGCCATCAGATTGTTGCTGTTTCTTCCTCTTCCACATCAGTGGCCTGGGAGCTGTGGGACTGTGTGTGTATATGTGTGTGTATGTGTGTATATGTGTGTGTATATGTGTGTATATGTGTGTGTATATGTGTGTGTCTGGGATTGGGCTTTGTTTGAATTTCTATTGGAGGAAAGTCTTGTTCCAATGGTTTTTGTGATTACAGATGGTACCGATTTGTGGCACTCTGAAAAATGTGGCTGTGTGAAAGATACTGGTATGAGTGGAGGGGCAGTGTGGACATGATGGTTGATTTATGGAAGTGAATGAACCAGTGGAAGTTGAACAATAAATATCCAATCAAACAGGACATTTACTGGAACAGCTGCATTTATTATTATTATTATTATTATTATTATTATTATTATTATTATTACATTCAAAGCATTAATGGAACAACTCATATTTCACTTCATTGTATTTTTTTCAGTAGTCTTCTCCCAGTATTCAGTAGTCTTCAGTAGTGTTCTTCCAGTTTTCAGTAGTTTTCTTCCAGTATTCAGTAGTCTTCAGTAGTCTTCTCCCAGTATTCAGTAGTCTTCAGTAGTGTTCTTCCAGTTTTCAGTAGTTTTCTTCCAGTATTCAGTAGTCTTCAGTAGTCTTCTTTCCAGTCTTCAGTAGTGTTCTTCCAGTCTTCAGCAGTCTTCTTCCAGTATTCAGTAGTCTTCAGTAGTCTTCTTCCAGTCTTCAGTAGTCTTCTTCCAGTCTTCAGTAGTTTTCTTCCAGTATTCAGTTGTCTTCAGTATTCTTCCAGTATTCAGTAGTCTTCAGTAGTCTTCTTCCAGTCTTCAGTAGTGTTCTTCCAGTCTTCAGTAGTTTTCTTCCAGTATTCAGTAGTCTTCAGTAGTCTTCTTCCAGTCTTCAGTAGGTAAGTAAGGAAGTAAGGAAGTAAAATTTATTTATAGAGCACTTTTCACAGACAGAGTCACAAAGTGCTTTATCAATTCAAATCAGAATCAGATCCAGTTTACAGAGACCCAACAGAATCCTCCAGGAGCAAACACTTGTGATTGGTGACAGTGGAAGGAAAAACTTCCCTTTAACAGCAGAAACGTGGAGCAGACCCAGACTCCTGAAGGATGGACGTCTGCCTGGACCAGTTGGGATTAAAGAGAGAGAGTAAAGGAGGAGAAAAGAGAGAGTGATAGAGATAGAGAGAGACTGGGCGGGGGGGGGGGGGGGGGGGGGGGGCATGGGGTACTTTATGATGAATACATAGAGAGTAATCAGTTTGTGGTGGTCCTGGGTCAGGTGGGAAACTAAACAGCCTTTTTGAACAGGAGGGTTTTGAGGTGTTTTTTAAAGCTCTCTACAGAGTCCATGGACCATTGGTGCAGAGGCAGGTCATTCCATAGACGTGGTCCACAGCTTTAACAGACCTGTCACCGCGTGTGCTAAAAAAGGTGCATGGAACCATTAGCAGGTGCTGTCCTGAAGACCAGTAGTCTTCAGTAGTCTTCTTCCAGTCTTCAGTAGTCTTTAGTAGTCTTAGTAGTGAGAGAGGGGTGGAGAGAGAGAGGAAACACCGATGAATGTTTATCTGTCACTTAGACGGGTTTGTGGCAAAGGCACATATCTGCCCCAGAGCAAGAAAATACAGCATGGCACACGTTTAGCATCTTTAGCTTTGAAGAGAAATAAATCACTAACGAACTGTAATCCTTGTAACAGGTGAATTCTAATGAACTCAGCGTCGACATAGCAGGATGTTGACTTTTACCCCTCATTTCCACAATGTTCTCCTTTTAGTTGGAGACTGAAAAATGTCCCTGGAGACTGAAAAATCAGGACAAATTCAATATTTACTCTCTATCCCCTTCCTAAGTTTGAACTCAGATAGTTTATTGGTAGAGCTTTAGCTTTGATTACTGCAGGTGTGTGTGTCCAAATATTCTCACTCTGCCGTTTAATGACACCTAGCATCATCCACAGACGTAGACAATAAAACAACAAATCTGAGAATGCACTGAACTGGAGACACATGAGGTGATGGAAGTGGACCATTCAGGTTGAGTGTGTTGTAATAAACAGGAGGTGTAGTAGAAGGTTTACTGACTGAATGTGTTCAGACATTTTCAAGTTTTATGTGTTTAAACGAAAAACAAATGTTCATCAGCAACAACACTTTGAGAGGAAAGGATACTCAAGACCAGTAGATCAGCCATGCACCCCCAGACCATCACAGACACTGTTACACCCCCAGACCATCACAGACACTAATGCACCCCCAGACCATCACAGACACTGTTACACCCCCAGACCATCACAGACACTAAGGCATCCCCAGACTATCACAGACACTGTAGCACCCCCAGACCATCACAGACACTGTTACACCCCCAGACCATCACAGACACTAATGCACCCCCAGACCATCACAGACACTGTTACACCCCCAGACCATCACAGACACTGTTACACCCCCAGACCATCACAGACACTGTAGCACTCCCAGACCCTCACAGACACTAATGCACCCCCAGACCATCACAGACACTGTAGCACCCCAAGACCATCACAGACACTGTAGCACCCCCAGACAATCACAGACACTACTGCACCCCCAGACCATCACAGACACTGTAGCACCCCCAGACCATCACAGACACTAATGCACCCCCAGACCATCACAGACACTGTTACACCCCCAGACCATCACAGACACTGCAGCACTCCCAGACCATCACAAACACTGTTACACCCCCAGACCATCACAGACACTGTAGCACCCCCAGACCCTCACAGACACTAATGCACCCCCAGACCATCACAGACACTGTAGCACCCCAAGACCATCACAGACACTGTAGCACCCCAGACAATCACAGACACTAATGCACCCCCAGACCATCACAGACACTGTAGCACCCCCAGACCATCAAAGACACTATTACACCCCCAGACCATCACAGACACTGTTTCACCCCCAGACCATCACAGACACTAATGCACCCCCAGACCAACACAGACACTGTAGCACCCCCAGACCATCACAGACACTAATGCACCCCCAGACCATCACAGACAATGTAGCACCCCCAGACCATCACAGACACTAATGCACCCCCAGACCATCACAGACACTGTTACACCCCCAGACCATCACACACTAATGCACCCCCAGACCATCACAGACACTAAGGCATCCCCAGACTATCACAGACACTGTAGCACCCCCAGACCATCACAGACACTGTTACACCCCCAGACCATCACAGACACTAATGCACCCCCAGACCATCACAGACACTGTTACACCCCCAGACCATCACAGACACTAATGCACCCCCAGACCATCACAGACACTGTTACACCCCCAGACCATCACACACTAATGCACCCCCAGACCATCACAGACACTAAGGCATCCCCAGACTATCACAGACACTGTAGCACCCCCAGACCATCACAGACACTGTTACACCCCCAGACCATCACAGACACTAATGCACCCCCAGACCATCACAGACACTGTTACACCCCCAGACCATCACAGACACTGTTACACCCCCAGACCATCACAGACACTAAGGCATCCCCAGACTATCACAGACACTGTAGCACCCCCAGACCATCACAGACACTGTAGACCATCACAGACACTGTTACACCCCCAGACCATCACAGACACTGTAGACCATCACAGACACTGTTACACCCCCAGACCATCACAGACACTGTAGCACCCCCAGACCCCCAGATGTGCTTGTACACCTTGTCCTAATAACAGTCTTGATGGTCCTTTTTAATCTTTGACATGAACAATCCAATGTTTTTTTTGTTTTTTAAGTTTTGTTTCTGTTCCAACATTTTTGACACTGCTGCTGTCAGACAGACAAACTTCCTCTTATTTTTTTTACATTTCTAAAATACATTGAAGACTGTTGTCCCGGTCTGCGCTGGTGTTACCGTGGGCTCCTCCCTCTCCACTTCCTCCGTCATCAGAGCCACCTGTTGTGCGCCGCACGGCTGCAGCGCATCATCGTTCTTCAGCTGGATGAAGGCGTGGTCCTGCAGTCGTGCGGCGCTGGTCTGTTGTCTTCTTCACCTGCTCCATAACCCAGACATTCAGCTCACTCCTACAGACTCTGACTACAAACCCAGGTTTGTGTTCATCCCTTGTTCCCTCCGCCAGGAGGTATTGTGATCACTTTGTGTTGTTTGTTTGTTTGTTAGCAAGATTACTAAAAAAGTTATGGATGGATTTTCAGGAAATTTTCAGGAAATGTTGATACTAGCACAAGGAAGAAATTATTAAATTTTGGTGGTGGTTGGAGGTGGGGGGGTGGGGGGGGGCAGATCTGTCTTGGCGGAGGTCTGCGCTCTCCCAGTGCTTTTACTGTTTAAGTTTTGATTTGCGTTTGGTTAATAAACCCGTTTTTCCCTTCAGCACCGTGCTTCTGACTCCACTCATTTTCCACCTTTATGACAACTGTCTCTAGATTGAAAATCTTTTTTTCTTTTTTTTTTTTTTTTTACTTTAGTTAAATAAATTGGTCGCATCCAAATCTCCATCATCTACATGTGAGGTTGATTTATTATCTTTGGCCTAGTTAACTTTGTTCATATAATTCCTCAAGATGTATCTAAATTGACATAATTTAGGGTAGTTTTACTGGATATTGTTGTCGCTGGGCTGACATACATTGGTGCCTTCAACAGATGTGCCTTTTCTATTGCTGGACTGTCACAGTTTTGCAGCAGTGATATGGATTGCTTTTAATTGTGAGGTTAACATAATGTATTTTATTCCATATTGTTGAGTCTGTAACATTGTTGAGTAATATAAGCCACGCCCACTCAACGCTCGCATACTCTGGGTGCTCCTCAGACATGGGATTAACACATGTGTAATGAGTGATTACAAGTCCACAGCTCTAATGCACATGTGTGAAAACATTCAGAATGTATCGTAACAGTAATGCATCCTAGATCACAATGAAGACTAGTCAATAGACACTGTCTGTAATCTGTGTCAGTTTAAGCTGCTCCATGAAATGCTGTGCTCCATTTTCTACACCTGAGAAACACTCAACCACTTTATTCAAGCAAGGAAATATTTGCAGGTTAAGTAATACAACTGAAGTTCAAGCACATGTTTGCAATTGTAGAATCACTTAAAAGTATAACTTAAGTGTGTGTCATCCAAGAAAAACAAATATAAATGTCAAACTTGTCATATTGACTTTTAATATGTAATAAATCATTGACGAACAAGACAACATTTGAACTGCAGGGTATGTTCATCCTGGTGTAATTCAAGTGGTCTGACAGGAAATGAGACTTGCACATGCATAACTATGTTTTCAGGCTGTAGAAAATAAACGCCCGTACTGAGAGGCGTTAACCAACCTAAAGTGGTTTCAGACACAAGTAGGGGATTAAATATGTGAGTGATGTGTGTAATTACTGATCAGTGATTCTGACACATGTGACTCTACTGATAATTCCATGACTGAACACAGACGCTTCCCTTTGCCCCAGTGAGCTTAAACAGCATCATGTAGTCTATATTTATATTAATCAGACAGAGCTGCAGAACATATGTGAAATTCTGCTTTTATTTCTGCTCTTACAGCTTGAAATGCTGCCAGTTGCCTTTGAATAAGAAAACTGCATAAGATTTTGTTCCTGCGTTGCTAACATCGACTAACACGGACTAATAGGCAGCAAAGCATTCTGTCGTTCATCACTCACTCTCACTGATAGTTTCTTTATCTGCGACACATTTGAAAGAAACACTGTACGTCCAGGCTTGTTAATCTTGGCAGTTCATGCTGCATTCTAAAAGGCCTGCAGGAAATGAAAGTGTGCACCATTTCCAGGCTTTTAGTTGAGCTGCTTTATTTCCATATACAGTGGGAAAGTGTGACCCAGACACAGGCATCTGTGGGCACATGTGTTTAGAGCCACAGTCACAGAACGGATCATGTTGATTCCACTTTACCAGTGTGAGCAGAGCCAATAATCCACCAGTAACCCAACATTAGATCATCTTCACTGGAGCCCTTTGTCCTCAGCAACTTTCAGCACAGAACGCCGTCCTTGGAGACGTTCAGTTCATAAACTACTCGGTCCAGTCTGTGTCCTAAGCGAAGCCACTCTGGATGAATGTGCAGCCAAACCTTCAAATTACACTCTTAAGTCAGTAACAAGATTTTAATTGTAATGATTTATGATAATTTTACAGCAATCAGAAACCTGGCGATCCTAGCAGCTGGAAAATCATCTCATTTGTTTGATTCAGACAGACGTGGAAAGTCAAACAATGATACCATAATATTCATGTGGTCTGGACTGATTATAAGCATATGTCATTATACTGTGGAATTAATCTGACCAACCGTAGCACTGAGGGTACATGACCAGGGAATAACAACACATTTGGATCATTTTCTTATGCAGCCATAATATAACTGGTTCTCCCTTTGCAAAGAAAATAAAAATATACTGAATTATCTTGAGATAAATCTTGAGCCGACTAATATAAATGTATGGAATGGAGAATTCTTATTGATTCCACAATGAGACATTATTCATTATTAATTTCTTAATCATTGGACAGAGGTAACAGTAGTGTTCTTTTGCGTTGCTGTAAAACCTGCTCTGAAAAAAAGTGTGACCTCAGCACCTTTGGAAAATCTATTTTACAATGAGGGTTTGGAAAAGTCGTTGAGCCATGAAAATGGAAATAACACCTTTTCTTCCATTTACTGTTTTACCACACACTTAAAAAAAAGGCCCATGATGACTCACAGGCTAAATATGCTTAAATATCCCTTACATCAGTGTTTCTTAACTTTTTTTTAACAAAGCCCCACTAATGGCATCATCAGCTTCCTGCGACACCCCCGTCTCTGAAAAAATGTGGGCTTGGGGGCAAGGACAGTTTTGTTTCATTCTAGTTTAGTTTTATTTAGTTTTGACTTTTTTTCCCCTCTAATTCAGTTAGTGTTATTTGTTTTTTAGAGCTGGTTCGCTGGTTTTTATTAGTTTTTGTTTTTTTCTAAATGCTTAGTGTTAGTTTAGTTTAGTTTTCATATTGCTTTTTTCATATGTTTTATGTTTCTTGCCGTTCTATTCAAAGAAATTATTGATGCGTGGATCAGTGGGTTACCCACAGGACACTTTAGTTGTGGTGAGTCATTGATTTAGACACAAAAATATGCACAGTATCATGTAGAGATTCCCTATAACAGGTTAATATATTTAGCGATATATAGCTTGTTATATTTTACATTATTTGCTGGTTTTGTGATGGTCCGCTCCGGCATGGCCGCAGACCCCTCCCATCACATCCACCTGCTGCTGCACAGCCTTTTTCATCAGGAGTGTATGTAAGGCTCTTTTCTGCAGCTGGATCATTGCACCTCATCACCTACAATAATCCAGACTTCTTCTACCATCCTTTCCCACCGGACTCTGACTACTGCACCAGGTTTTTGTGTTTGCTCCTCTTTCTTTCATTCTGTTAATAAATCTGTTTCTCACTTCAGCACCGTCCGTTTGAGTCCTATCATTCACACTACATGATAGGTCAGTACTAGTGATGCAAGGATCAGCAGGTTAACCCCCTTGACCCCAACACTAACCCTAACCCTATTCCTATTCCTAACCCTGTTCCTAGCCCTAACCCTGACGCTTTTCCTAACCCTGTTCCTAACCCTAACCCTATTCCTATTCCTAACCCTGTTCCTAGCCCTAACCCTGACGCTTTTCCTAACCCTGTTCCTAACCCTAACCCTATTCCTATTCCTAACCCTGTTCCTAGCCCTAACCCTGACGCTTTTCCTAACCCTGTTCCTAGCCCTAACCCTGACCCTTTTCCTAACCCTGTTCCTAGCCCTAACCCTGACGCTTTTCCTAACCCTGTCCTAGCCTAACCCTGACGCTTTTCCTAACCCTGTTCCTAGCCCTAACCCTGGACCCTTTTCCTAACCCTGTTCGCCCTAACCCTGACCCTTTTCCTAACCCTGTTCCTAGCGCCTAACCCTGACCCTTTTCCTAACCCTAACCCTAGTATTTCTCAACACAGTCAACATTATTCTTTCTTTTAAACGCGTGAAGTCTGAATCGGTGTCTGTGTCTCTGTCCTCATATTATAGATCTTGCCAAAGACTCTCCTTTGTAATCCTGACCCATATAGTTCTATCAGGTCTACATGAGCCATGGTTCTGGATGTGTGCTCATCTGAGGAGTCACATGTCATGGTGTTCAGCCCAGACGTCCCTTTGGTGTACTAACTGAAATTATTGACATTACTTGAATCTTTATAATGGTGGCCACTGTAGAGGCTGAAATATCCAAAACGTCATCCTGTCTTTCTTTAAACATTCTTTTAAATATTTCAGTAATTTTCTTACACATTTGTTCTGAAACTGCCACTAATCCACCTTTACTCCTACAAACATAGATCATGATTTCAGTCAGCTGTTCACATCACCTGTTTCAAATCACACTGTTATTTCATTATTGACCTCATTATTAGCCTTAAATTGCTTTTTTTTTTTTTTTTTTTTAATTATTTTTCTTTCAGTGTGTTAAAGCCTGATTATGTGACATGGGTGGATGTTTACTAATGGAAATGCACTTGTTTTTTTAATTGTCCAAACCTTCTCTCATTTGGGTTTGGAATATAGTAGTTCTGTCGTACAGGCTAATGTACAGTTCCTAAGGTGTTCTTTGTGCTTTGAACAACTTTAAACTGTTGGTAAGACTTTCCTTTTAAATATCACTTGGCCTGGTTTTGTCCTGGAGCTCCATCAATATAAGTATTATCTTGAAAGATAATATTTGAAAAATAATGAATGTGCTGTACGAATTATTGACTGTTTCCCATTTCCATTCCAACTGACACAGTCTTAACTCACTATCACCAAAGTCCGCGCTGTCTGCGGTCGCAGCGCCTTCCGATTCACTGCCGCTAATGACTGGAACACTCTAGAAAACCCCTCAAACTCACTGTCCTCACATCTGTCACTGTTTTTAAGCAAAACCTGGAACACATTTGAGTTGACTGTTGCACCTGTTGAGTATTTGTCTCTCACATCTTCCTTTGGGGGAAGTGGAAAATGAATCACATTTTCTTTTGTATTGTCCTCTATATGATGAACTGAGAGCCCCTTTGTTTGATGACGTTTATCTGAAATCCTGATCTGTTCTGGAGCACTGATGATGACAAGATGAAGTGGTTGTTTACTTCTAATGTATATAAATTAGCATTATTTGTTTGTAAAGCCTGGAAAAAGTGGCAGATGTGTTTGTTTAAATAGGTCAGTATTTTGTTTTGTTCATATCTATTGTGCCTATTGTCTGGTGTTTGATTTTTGGTGTGTATTTTTGGTGTCTTATAAGCCCATGGAAGGGCTGGGCATGTTCTTTATGCAAGACACAAGAATAAAAACATTCATTCATTCATTCATTCATTGTCTCACTGTTATTGTTGTAGTATATTTATTTATTAACTTTTTGTTTCTGTAATTGTTTGACCTTGTTTTTACTTTTAACCCCCCACCCCTTCCTCTAATGGAGCCATTGCTCTTTGATCAGGCTGCATTTGGAAATAAGAATCTGTTCTTAATTGCTTGCCTCGGTAAGTAAAGGTTAAATTTAAATAAATAAATAAATAAATAAATAAAATAAAATAAAATAAACAGTAAGAGATATTACAATGAGAATGTTTTCTTGTACTAACGCACCTTTGTCCTGGAGGTAAAGGCCAATGATGCAGACCCTGTGTATGGACTGAGTTCTTCATCATCGTATTGTTGCATTTCTACATGTAAAACAGATCATGCTGTCTTCTAAATGGAGTCCATGTTCCTTTAAACCTTCATCTATATCCTTTTTCTTTGTGAATTACTGATAGTGATGCACAGAGTTGCGTCAATAAGGAAAGGGCAACACAAAAGAGACAGAAATGGTGAAATGTTGTCCCCTTGTCATATTCCAGTAAATGTGGTTGGACACTTTGTGCAGCTCATTAGAGCTCAGTTTAGGAGCCGCTCTATGAGCAGAACTAGTCATTGTTTATAAATGTGTGGAATAATTCAGACTGATCATTACTGCAGTAAAAGTGAAGCCACAGCCCTTTGAAACATACCAACACAAACCCTCTGAGGTCCTGCTGGTTCCTGTGGCTGCCTCCTGGTGCAGCTGGAAGGGTTAGGCTTAGAACTAGGACTGGGGTTAGGGTTAGGCTTAGAACTAGGACTGGGGTTAAGGTTAGGCTTAGAACTAGGACTGGGGTTAGGGTTAGGCTTAGAACTAGGACTGGGGTTAGGGTTAGGCTTAGAACTAGGACTGGGGTTAAGGTTAGGCTTAGAACTAGGACTGGGGTTAGGGTTAGGCTTAGAACTAGGACTGGGGTTAAGGTTAGGCTTAGAACTAGGACTGGGGTTTGGGTTAGGCTTAGAACTAGGACTGGGGTTAGGGTTAGGCTTAGAACTAGGACTGGGGTTAAGGTTAGGCTTAGAACTAGGACTGGGGTTAGGGTTAGGCTTAGAACTAGGACTGGGGTTAAGGTTAGGCTTAGAACTAGGACTGGGGTTAAGGTTAGGCTTAGAACTAGGACTGGGGTTTGGGTTAGGCTTAGAACTAGGACTGGGGTTAGGCTTAGAACTAGGACTGGGGTTAGGGTTAGGCTTAGAACTAGGACTGGGGTTAGGCTTAGAACTAGGACTGGGGTTAAGATTAGGCTTAGAACTAGGACTGGGGTTAGGGTTAGGCTTAGAACTAGGACTGGGGTTAGGGTTAGGCTTAGAACTAGGACTGGGGTTAAGGTTAGGCTTAGAACTAGGACTGGGGTTAAGGTTAGGCTTAGAACTAGGACTGGGGTTAGGCTTAGAACTAGGACTGGGGTTAAGGTTAGGCTTAGAACTAGGACTGGGTTTAGGGTTAGGCTTAGAACTAGGACTGGGGTTAGGGTTAGGCTTAGAACTAGGACTGGGGTTAGGGTTAGGCTTAGAACTAGGACTGGGGTTAGGGTTAGGCTTAGAATTAGGGTTAGAACTAGGACTGGGGTTAGGGTTAGGCTTAGAACTAGGACTGGGGTTAGGGTTAGGCTCGGACCTAACCCTCTGAGGTGGACATCACCATAATCACAGTTTTTGCTCAGATCAATCAGTATCCAGACCTTTTTTTTCTAGAGGTAATGTATGCTTTGTGTTCTGATCCAGAGACAAAAAGGACCATCCAGACTGTTACCAAGTCCGGAGGCCTGGGTCTGTCCTGGTCCAGGTTAGGGTTAGACCATCCAGACTATTACCGCGTCTGGAGGCCTGGGTCTGTCATGGTCCAGGGTTAGGGTTAGACCATCCAGACTGTTACCAAGTCCGGAGGCCTGGGTCTGTCATGGTCCAGGGTCAGGGTTAGACCATCCAGACTGTTACCGCGTCCGGAGGCCAGGGTCCGTCATGGTCCAGGGTCAGGGTTAGACCATCCAGACTGTTACCAAGTCCAGAGGCCAGGGTCTGTCATGGTCCAGGATCAGGGTTAGACCATCCAGACTGTTACCGCACCCGGAGGCCAGGGTCTGTCATGGTCCAGGGTCAGGGTCTGTCATGGTCCAGGATCGGGGTTAGACCATCCAGACTGTTACCACTTCTGGAGGCCAGGGTCTGTCATGGTCCAGGGTCAGGGTCTGTCATGGTCCAGGATCAGGGTTAGACCATCCAGACTGCTACCAAGTCCAGAGGCCAGGGTCTGTCATGGTCCAGGATCAGGGTCTGTCATGGTCCAGGGTCAGGGTCTGTCATGGTCCAGGTCAGGGTCTGTCATGGTCCAGGGTTGTGCCAGTAATGCTGCTGTGAAGTCACCACCTTTCCTGTGGACCTTCAAACATTTTATAACAAGAAAGTCCAAAGTGATGTGAAGACGTTCCACAGGTCTGGCTGGTCCTGGACTGGCCTGATGCAGACCCCACTTGTCCCTGATACAGAACATGTGACACACAAAATGTGAGCATGAACACCACGTATTACACTGTAAGAAGACTTACATCTGGTTGAAAAAAGGACTAAAAACAGAAGTAATGATCATTTCTGAACGGCTGTGCGGTTTCGCAGTAGAAAACCTGTGCATGTGCTGTCGCTGTTCTGCTCCATCTGCTAATGTCCTCCACAGAAGCCCTGAGCGCTGACCTGCTGTTACAGCCATGAAATAAGCGTTCCTTCAGCAGCCACACATGCTCCATCTTTAATTACAATCCATTTAATCCTGTGTCCAGAAACACGTTTAAGCCCCCTCATCTGTCACAAACCACAAGTATTGATAGAAGCCTCATTAACATGGTTATCATCTCATGGCCTTTTCCCAAAGCGCCGTCCATTCAGCTGAAAAATGAAAGTGGAGTTGGACTGATGGAGTATTGGCTGAATCCGGCCCAGGTCACCAACGGAAAGGTCATTCACAGTGTTTCCCTTTCACTCATGATGGTGGAAGGACTATTGATCTGGCCCTGTGTATGACAGCTGATTACACTGGCTCATATCCATTTGGGAAACTGGAAACAGGAATTACGGTCGGTTTCTCGTCACAGGAGATAAGATTCTGGCTCAGTAATCTGTGTTGTCAGAGAAAATCCTGAGAATGATCAATAAGTCTCCTGACTCAGCCTCCACTGATGTTCTACAAGATTATACACAAACAGGGATGGACTGGGCCCTTTATCTAACTGGTTCACATTACTGGTTGAAACCTAATTTAAATAGTTTCAAACGGTCTTAAGTTGCAGCAGTGTGGGCTCCTGTAGTGACTTAATGTACAGACAGGGTGGGGAAGCCAAACGTACAATATTTTGAGGCAGGGATTGAAAGACAGTGTATGACCAATTAGTTTATTGAAAGTCATGAGAATTTATTTGCCACAAGAAAATGTCCATAATAGAAAATGTTTTTATTCGATGTGTCCTCCTTCTTTCTCAATAACTGCCTTCACACGCTTCCTGAAACTTGCGCAAGTGTTCCTCAAATATTGGGGTGACAACTTCTCCCATTCTTCTTTAATAGTATCTTCCAGACTTTCTGGTAATAGTTTTGCTCATAGTCATTCTCTTCTTTCCATTATAAACAGTCTTTATGGACACTCCAACTATTTTGGAAATCTCCTTTGGTGTGACGAGTGCATTCAGCAAATCACACACTCTTTGACGTTTGCTTTCCTGATTACTCATATGGGCAAAAGTTTGTGAAAAGGTATGGATAATAGTGTTAGGTATGATTATGACATCAATATATGTTTGGGTTCAAAACAACTGACGTAGTGCCCGCTGAGAAAAAACAACTAAATGTTCAGTGTACATTTGGCTTCCCCACCCTGTATTACCACACATGAAGTGGTAGAACGACAACTGGATGTGTTTCGTGGACTCTGACAAAATAAGGAAGTTTGGTGGTAGCGAATGTTAGCATCTTAGCTAATTAGTGCCCACTGCATCTGCTTAACAGGATCTTTATGGATCCACATGATCTAGAATAAGGCTTTTATCAGGTGTTTCTACATCTTCATCCTTCATATTGTGTTTATCAGTCTATCAGGTATGCCTATCACAAGCGTTGACATTACGATAACAATATTTTCGATATATCATGCAGCCCTAGTGTATTTAAGTATTTTTTTGTTAACATCCACACATTTTCACAACTCAGGCCCTTTTCCACCCAAAATACCTGGAACTTTCATTTCATGGGACTTATTTACCTGGGAAAAGAATTCCTGGTAACCTGTGTGCTTTGCGTTTCCACCGCACTCCAAAGTTCCAGGTAATTTATTCAAATCAGGCTGATGACGTATGGGGGAGCGGCAGAAGAAACTGCACTACACCTCTAGTCCATTAGGTGGCAGTAAGAAGAAGAACCTAAAGGCCCGAAAAATATGATGATGCTATAAACAGCGACCGACACGCACACGCCATTGTTTTGTGTGACACAGTATGCCCAGGATGGAGGACGCCCAAGTTGTTCTGTTGTTCCTCATGTTTTACTGCATTGCAAATAAAACCATGTGACCTGAATGAGAAAGATGACAGACATTATTTGCAAGACATTTGCAAACCCCCAAAGTGAAAATCTTTAAAAAAAAAAAAAAAAAAAAAAAAAAAAAGAAAACAGATTTTACAAGCTGTTAAGGAGATTGACTGTGATCGCAGGGCTGGAGCCAGGGTTTGCAAACTACCCAGGTCCATAAAGCACAAAAGCTTAAAGCACTTAGTGTCTTTGCTTGTTTTTATGTTCACCTGTCGATCTCAAGTGTTCACCTGGTGGGTCATTATTGCAAATGCAGTCACTGTGTTAGTTTTTGGTTGACCAACAAATTACTGGTGTGTTTTTGGCCCAAAGCGGCACCTGAAGTAGAGCCTGATATAACAGAGTCACAACACTTCCATACACCCCCGTTGTAAAAAATGATGGATGAAATATGGACCAACGTTATGGAGGGGTCGACAGTTCCAACACTGAGCGTAGCAGCATCAGAACACATTCTTTTCTACTGCAGCTGATGTAGCAAATTCAATGCTAAGTTAAAAAGATATCGTCATCTTTCAAATTATCTTAGTTATTATTAAGTGTATTTCTTCTAATACATTTATATTGTAAATTCTGTTTTGTTTGGTATGTGTTAGCATTTGTATAAATTTGTATCTTAAACTTCTGTTATGTTGGATTTTCACTCAGTGTTCACACAGTTAACCACTGTTTTCTGCCTTTACCACAGTCCTATAATAGTGACACTTATCTCCTTACAAGTACAGTACAACTGCAGAATGAATAAACTTGTAAAGTTAGCACTGCTCACGTAAGTAGCCTACCTAAGATAACACAAACCTTACCCCAAAAACGTAAGTTTTTAAAGTAATAAAGTCAGTCCTTTCAGTGGTCAACCCCCCATGCAAAAGCAGAACTGACACAACAGTTGTGTGTGGTTTATGTTCAGATTTACCACACCACTGACTGCTGTCTGACCCACAGAAGAACAGGACAGCGCTCAGGTCGTTCGGAACCTTTCAGACTTACATGAACCACAGGACCACCGGAGCAGCGACATCAAACTGTGTTGTATCTGTCTTTATACGGCTCGGACCTGTAGATTCTGTTCTGTTCCCAAAAGTCTCAGAGAAAAGAATGTGTTATGAAGCACTGCAGCCATGTGTGAGCCGTGTCCAGTACTTTGGATTATGATTTTTGTACATTTACTGTAAATACTTGTTCACATATTTGTGACCATGACCCCTTTATATATATATATATATAATATATATTATATATATATATATATATATATAGACATACATGCTGGGAACACATGCTGGGAAAAAAAAAGAATTCAATCTGCAGTATTCCCAGTATTCAAACAAGTTTTAGCTCATGTAATCAGTGGCGTTCATGTCCATTCAGAGTCTGAGCTCTAGCACAATGTTTCTCAACCTTTTTTGAACAAACGCCCCTTTTTTTCATCATGAGCCTCCTGCCCCCCTTCTTTGACAAAATACATGTGCAAGGGGGTTGGGGGGTCACACGAAGCTTACATATGGGGGTGGGGGGTGGGGGGGGCAGGACGGAAATTTGCCATTGACATAACATGCTACTGCTCTAGCGCCATAAAATGACAGTGTGTTAAGTGGCCAGTTTTGGTTTGATGTTTTGCTGGTTGTTGAATCCCTTCATCCATCTGGAATAGATTTTAGGTGAAGTTATAAAATCATACAGATTTACTCAAATGCCTGCATTTAATTCCACTTGCATATTATTAAAAAAAAAACACTTATACTCTACTTATATTCTACTTTTGATGCCTTGTAAATGAACAGACAATATTAGGTTACAGTTATTTTTTTTGTTTTATAAAAAAATTAAACACAAAAGGTGCAAAAAACGAGGCGCCTTGAGTTTAAGAGGGAAATAAACATCTGTGAAAGGTTAGGGCGTCTGGCCAAGTGTCTGGACAAGCTGGTCCAGGACAGCCACAGAGCCGGTCTGGAACTCCTCTCTTGCTGTGTTGCATTGTGTGCACCCTCTCAGAGACCACTGTGGTCCTTTAGTTTCTTATAATACTGCTTACATTTCTTCAGCTTTTCTTGTATTTGTTTCGGCGTGTGTCTTACATTCAGCCCTGCCAGCTTGCAGACTAATTTTACATAAACTTGATTGTTTCATGTGGTCGCTTCAAAGTCCCTCTGAATATCCTCCCCCAGAAATATGCTCAAAAGAGCCTGGACCTCATCGTCAGTCCACTTGTCGTAGCTTCTCTTTTGATCCATTTTCCAACTTATCAGAAGATTAAGCCTGTGGAAATGGAATAAACAAAACAAAGTTTGCTGCCACACAGTGGCTGAATAGTGTGTGAACGGAATGCGTAGTCGACTAATCACTTTTCTCCAACACACAGCCTCGCCCCTAGAGAAGTCCAGGTCATCTGAAAAAAACACCTGCCCAGCAGGAACTTCTGTGGGTAAAGTCTGAGGGCAAGGGAAGAAAGATTTTTATTCAGGTAATTTAGGTGGAAATGCACTGGGGCTGTAACCTCAATGCAGACAAAGTCTCATGGCCCCTGGAATCTCTGGGTTAGGGTTAGGGTTAGGGATATGAGTGTGTGTGTGTGTGCATTTCTAGTGCTCAGATCTTCATGCCTGTAAATATTTTTCCTCTGACCTGGTCCAAAAGTGTCTGGTATCTGCACACACTCAGAGCAGGACGTTCAAACACCTCCATCGGTGGTGGTCGGAGGTGCTCAGGATGTTCAAACACTTCCATCGGCGGTGGTCGGAGGTGCTCAGGACGTTCAAACACCTCCATCGGCGGCGGTCGGAGGTGCTCAGGACATTCAAACACCTCCATCGGTGGTGGTCGGAGGTGCTCAGGATGTTCAAACACTTCCATCGGCGGTGGTCGGAGGTGCTCAGGACGTTCAAACACCTCCATCGGCGGTGGTCGGAGGTGCTCAGGACGTTCAAACACCTCAATCGGCGGTGGTCGGAGGTGCTCAGGGACATCTCAAACACCTCCATCGGCGGCGGTCGGAGGTGCTCAGGACGTTCAAACACTCCATCGGTGGCGGTCGGAGGTGCTCAGGATGTTCAAACACTTCCATCGGACGGCGTCGGTTCGGAGGTGCTCAGGACGTTCAAACACTTCAATCGGTGGCGGTTCGGAGGTGCTCTAGGACGTTCAAACACCTCCATCGGGGCGGTCGGAGGTGCTCAGGATGTTCAAACACTTCCATCGGTGGCGGGGGTCGGAGGTGCTCAGGACGTTCAAACACCTCCATCGTGGCCTGGTCGGAGGTGCTCAGGACGTTCAAACACTTCCATCGGCGGCGGTCGGAGGTGCTCAGGACGTTCAAACACCTCCATCGGCGGCGGTCGGAGGTGCTCAGGACGTTCAAATCAGCTGTTGTTTGATTGAAAACAGACTGTGTCTTGTCTACTCAACACCTTCAAAGCCTACAGCTGTTTTTTCATCTCTGCTTATTCCTCTTGGGCTCCTGTTGCCCTTTTATTACAGTTTGAGTATTTCCTCAGGAAACAAATGATAAAAATGTTGCTACCTAAATGGAAAGGTGTTCCACAGTAACCACACAGTGCAGAGCAGCGTGACGGACATTTCACATGTGATCTCCTTTTCGGTTTCCCGGTCTTCCGGTCCTCTCTGAATTGGATCTGTTGGATGCTGGGCTGTGAGGCCTGGCTGCGCTGCTGTCTGTCACTGTCAGCTGTTATTGCAGCTCAGAACTGCAGTAAAGGGAAACTGCTGCTCTGTCAGTTTTCTGTGTTGAGTCTGGCGCTGTGGGACCGATGTCGACCTTGTAAAATGAGTAATATACCTTTTAAAAAAGCTGAGTCTGATTGATTGGGCTGAACGCCGCGGTTCCATCACTGTAAACATTTCTACCACTCCTGATGCTTCCAGATAACTGCAGGATTTGTACAGAAGCCTTGGGCGTGTACGTACAGCTGATTCTGCCGTACATTTGACCTCTGCATTAACCCTGTTGGATAATGGCTTTACTGCCCTTATTTTTGCAGGACCTGTTCAGAATGCAGGGAATAAAGTGGTTGTTGCTGAAAATGTCCGATGAAAAGGATACACAGACTCCAACCAACGTGTCCACGCTGTTCTGCCAAAGCCACATGTTCCAGTAAAGTACCCTGAGGAACACCGGGCTTCTCACTACTGCTTTTTCCCCTTTTTTGACAGTTTGTTATGAGCTTTGAGGGGCTTGTTTTTCCTGACAAAATGATTAAAATGTACATGTGCTGCATTGGCCTCAGGTAGAAGAATACACACTATGAGCACTGTGAGCAGACCACTGCATTACTACAAACAAATAGTTTATACAACATTTGTATAGAATGATTCTGTCAGCAGATCTACGTATGTAAGTGGGAAATGACTGTAATACTGTCTAAGAAATGTTGACTGCAGTTAGGAGAAAGTAAGGGATAGAAGAGTGTGATCCTGTTTGTCATGTACAGTAGTATTCAGGTTAGGGTGTCCTACAGTGTTTCTAAGTGGGGGGTGCAGTGGTTGAACTGTTTCACAGTTTACCTGTTCTCTGTCCTCCACATGATTCCTCAGGTTTCCATCAAAAACAGGTTTCCTTTAGTTCAACATCCAGTCTTTACCCCTGACCACAGTACTGATGAAGGTGTGGAGCTGATCCCAGAACACCCTCAGAGACACTCATGTGCACATCGCACTGATGATAACGGTACCGTCAGTATAATGGGTGATAACGGTACTGTGTGTGTTATAGTCAGTGAAAGGCAGAAACTGTCACCAGCCTAATCCACTCATTAGCCTTATCCAGTCACAGGTCTAATCCAGTCAATAGTCTAATCCTGTCACTGGTCTAATCCAGTCAATAGTCTAATCCAGTCACTGGTCTAATCCAGTCAATAGTCTAATCCTGTCACTGGTCTAATCCAGTCAATAGTCTAATCCAGTCACAGGTCTAATCCAGTCAAGAGTCTAATCCTGTCACTGGTCTAATCCTGTCACTGGTCTAATCCAGTCAATAGTCTAATCCAGTCAATAGTCTAATCCAGTCACAGGTCTAATCCAGTCAATAGTCTAATCCAGACAATAGTCTAATCCTGTCACTGGTCCTAATCAGTCAATAGGTCTAATCCAGTCAATAGTCTAATCCAGTCCCAGCCTAATCCAGTCATTAGCCTTATCCAGTCACATGTCTAATCCAGTCACCGGCCTAATCCAGTCATTAGCCCTTATCCAATCACAGGTCTAATCCAGTCAAAGTCTATCCTGTCACTAGTCTAATCCAGTCAATAGTCTAATCCATTCAATAGTCTAATCCAGTCCAGGTCTAATCCAGTCAAGAGTCTAATCCTTACCTGGCTAATCCTGTCACTGGTCTAATCCAGTCAATAGTCTAATCCAGTCAATAGTCTAATCCAGTCACAGGTCTAATCCAGTCAATAGTCTAATCCAGACAATAGTCTAATCCTGTCACTGGTCTAATCCAGTCAATAGTCTAATCCAGTCAATAGTCTAATCCAGTCACCAGCCTAATCCAGTCATTAGCCTTATCCAGTCACATGTCTAATCCAGTCACCGGCCTAATCCAGTCATTAGCCTTATCCAATCACAGGTCTAATCCAGTCAATAGTCTAATCCAGTCAATAGTCTAATCCTGTCACTAGTCTAATCCAGTCAATAGTCTAATCCTGTCACTAGTCTAATCTAGTTGCCAGTCTAATACAGTCATCGGTTTTATCCAGTTTCCAGTCTAATATAGCCACTGGTCTAGTGAAGTCACCAGTCTAATCCAGTCACCAGTACTGGTGGACCAAATGTAATGACCTCCATCCAATCAGCAGTGTTTCTGCACCTCTGTGTCAGGAACAGTGACTCTCCCACCCCCACAATCACTGCCCTTGTCGTATCAACTGAAATCCGCAAATAAAGGACTCTAGTGATCCATCACCTCCAAACATTTTGGTACAGATCCAAAAGTGGATTAGTGTGACATTTACACAGTAAAACTGAACCCTGTTTTTACCAAAAGCCATTTCCAGTTCTGACTGATTGATCATTATTGGATTTGCTGTTGTTTCTGAGCAACATCCAACACTGTGACCTTGTACTGATAGTGTCGAACAGACTGGAACAGTCCAAGGCCTCCTGGGGCTGGGACAGTCACAGGACCACCTCAGGACATGCTGACTCTAAAGCATCTTTGTGTAGATTCGCTGACAGCACAAATACAGACACTTCCTGCTACTTCTCCTCCTCCTCATCTCAAATACCCTGTGTTATTGAAAAAGTCAAGTCTCAGCTATGTTTTGGGGCGGTTTTTGACAGAAATAGGAAGCTGGTGGGTGTAGAAAGATTAGTTTGGAAAGTAAGCCTTACCTGTAAATACTGAGGGAAAACTATATCTAAACTTAAAAAAAACAAGGATTTACAGTATTACTGGAAAATAGCCAATTAAAATAATTAAGAAAATGGTTTAAACTTTTACCATCTGCTGTTTCCATGATCCCTAAACATAAAATAGGCCATCGTCACCAGGTGGATGTTGCAGGGGATTGTAAAATTGTCTTTGTTGATTATAAAACAGGTCTGGGATCTCGAAAAATCACATCTGTTGATGTCAAAACATTCACTAAATAAGAAATTACAGACACAGTTTTTAGGCTGGTCCTCCTGGGCCTGGAACAAGCGATCCAGTCATTAGTCTAATCCAGTCAATAGTCTAGTCCAGTAACCAGTCTAGTCTGGTAACCAGTCTAGTCCAGTAATCAGTCCAGTCTGGTAACCAGTCCAGTCTGGTAACCAGTCTAGTCCAGTAACCAGTCCAGTCTGGTAACCAGTCTAGTCCGGTAATCAGTCCAGTCCGGTAATCAGTCCAGTCTGGTAACCAGTCCAGTCTGGTAACCAGTCTAGTCCAGTAACCAGTCCAGTCCGGTAACCAGTCTAGTCTGGTAACCAGTCCAGTCTGGTAACCAGTCCAGTCTGGTAACCAGTCTAGTCCAGTGTCATAAAGAGGTAGATGAGTGGCAGTGTTGGCTTCAATACCATCTAAACTTAAGAACAATCTTGAATAAAATGGGGCGGAGCTGTTGTGTGATTGACTGTAGGAACAGGTTTGGAAAACAGTGGGATCTGCTTGTCCTTCATTTAATTTCATATTTCACTTTTTCCTGGTCTCACTGCGTTTACTGCTATACTCCGTCATGTTGAACGTGGCTGGTTTTGGCCACTCAGTCTGACTTAGAGGGGCGTGGCCTGGGGGGAAGTGACGTACGTGCATACCCTCTGTAGGTGAGACACTGTAGAATGTACAGATGTTCTGAGACAGTGGCATTCTGGGACATGTGAGACCCGTATACATACCCTCATATAACAGACCTTCTCTAAAATGAAGAGGTTTTCTTCTTTTCTTTTGCTCATTTTCAGCTTCATTAGTGCTTCTTCAATCATGCCTTTCCAGTACCAGTTATTTTTCAGCTCCTTGCGTGTTTAAATGTCCACCTGCTTACCTCTATGTGCAGTGTTCTGTATTTCAGCTCTGTGTTCAAGGATCCTCCACAGATGAAAGTCCTATGTTTCTGGATTGGCGTTTCCTGGTTTAAGTCCTATCTAACGTCACAGGCTCGTGCTGGGACAGACAGTCGGCTGGCAGTTGTCAGAATAAAGCAGACGTTCCACTGAATGACAACAGGCTCCGTTTACAGACTTGTGCAAATGTTGACGTGTTGACGAGTTAGATATGAATTTAGAAACAGTGGAAATAAAAACTGACTGAAAAAGTGTCATATCAAAACTGGAACATCATTTAGAACTCAAGGAAACCTTGTATTTTCATGCACACTTGTCCAGTTGTGATGTTCACTCAGTTCATTATTAGAGTCATGTGGCCTGAGTGCAATGGTGACTATATGTGAATATTTTAAGCTCGTCATGCCTTTATATATTTCTGTAAACCTCTGTTTACTTGGTTTAATTCTGTAAAAGTGAGTCATGATGTGATAGGACTGTGTGTCCGTGGTGAGATCAGTTGAGAACTATCAAGTCTTCTCCATTAGCAGACAGAAGTCGGGCTCTGGCACGGACTTCGCTGTTTTTACTGAATGAAATACTGCAGTGAGTGTCCCATGTGGATCGCAAGTGTCCAAATCTGATCACATATCTGTGGTTTGAATGGTGTTTGGCCCTCTGCACTGCCACGACTTACATCTATTAATTGTAAATGAGAAATTTAGCGTTTAATACCCATCCCTATGTATGACCAATACTGGCCTGACTAAACCACAGGAAGTATCCAGTTTTCAGATCCACCATGTCCAGGTATTGTCACCGACTTCCTGAAACACTACATGTCTTGTGCACAGTGCACTCTGCTCTGTCACATTTAGTCAACATGGTAGTGCATACACACATACAAGCCCACCTACATAAAACAGAGTATGTCGTCCACCATCTGCAGTCCAAAGGTGATCTTGTCGTACCCCAAAACAAATCACCAAGCTCTGCTAAACTGTGAATGGGAAGTGACAATGATGTGGAAAGAGCACTGAATATGTTGAAGGTCACTGGTTTGATGTATGAGTGATTACTTGCACTGACTGCCAGATCCTCCCAACATTTGACTTTGGTTTGATTGTTTGAGTGTAAGGTTGATTAATAGTCAATTATCAGTTATATAAAAATGTGCTCATTATCATGAGTTCATACATAAAGACACATTTTAGCAGAAGTCTTAACTTTAGTATGTGCATTTCTACAATTGATGGATTTAATGTGAAGTTTCCTCGTCCTTTCTTTGTGGCTGTTGTTCTTCACATCTGTCTTCACATCAGTGTGACTGTCACCTCTGAATTCAACTGTCATGAGCCATTTGAGATTCAACAGTCAGTGAGGACCACCACAGGGGTTCTCAGTCTTTCAAAGTGAAAAGGGATGTTACCTGAGTTCAGGTTGGGTACCAGCAGGGATGGAACCATAGGAAAATTTCACATTCTGGTTATTGTGACCAAAATTATCACGGTCATCATTATTATCGCGATATAGTTGAAATGTGCTCAAAATGCACAATGAAATAATGTAAGCAAGTTGTATTTGGAAAGAAACACATAACATAAACACACACATGTACTGTCTGTTGGCAGAAACATTAAACAGGTGGACAGAAGGACAGGTGGACAGAAGGACAGGTGGACAGAAGAACAGGTGGACAGAAGGACAGAAGAACAGGTGGACAGAAGGACAGGTGGACAGATGGACAGGTGGACAGATGGACAAAAGGACAGAAGGACAGATGGACAGGTGGAAAGATGGACAGGTGGACAGATGGACAGGTGGAAAGATGGACAGATGGACAGGTGGACAGAAGGACAGGTGGACAGATGGACAGGTGGACAGAAGGACAGGTGGACAGATGGACAGGTGGACAGAAGGACAGGTGGACAGAAGAACAGATGGACAGGTGGACAGAAAGACAGGTGGACAGATGGACAAAAGGACAGATGGACAGGTGTAAGATGGACAGGTGGACGGAAGGACGGATGGACAGAAGGACAGGTGGAAAGATGGACAGATGGACAGGTGGAAAGATGGACAGGTGGACAGAAGGACAAAAGGACAGGTGGACAGATGGACAAAAGGACAGATGGACAGGTGGAAAGATGGACAGAAGGACGGATGGACAGAAGGACAGGTGGAAAGATGGACAGAAGGACAGATGGACAGGTGGACAGAAGGACAGATGGACAGGTGGACAGATGGACAGATGGACAGGTGGACAGATGGACAGGTGGAAAGATGGGACAGGACAGATGGACAGAAGGACAGGTGGACAGATGGACAGGTGGACAGAAGGACAGGTGGACAGAAGGACAGGTGGACAGAAGAACAGGTGGACAGATGGACAGAAGGACAGGTGGACAGATGGACAGGTGGACAGATGGACAAAAGGACAGATGGACAGGTGGAAAGATGGACAGAAGGACAGGTGGACAGAAGGACAGGTGGACAGAAGAACAGATGGACAGGTGGACTGAAGGACAGGTGGACAGATGGACAAAAGGACGCTGGACAGGTGGAAAGATGGGACAGGTGGACAGAAGCAAGATGGATCGGACAGAAGGACCGGTGGAACGATGGACAGAAGGACAGGTGGACAGGTGGAAAGATGGACAGGTGGACAGAAGGACAAAAGGACAGGTGGACAGATGGACAAAAAGGAAGGTGGATGGAAGGACAAAAGGAAGCTGGGACAGGTGGAAAGCTGGACAGAAGGACGGAATGGACAGAAGGGAAGGTGGAAAGATGGACACAGAAGGACAGATGGACAGGTGGAAAGAAGGACAAAAGGACAGATGGACAGGTGGAAAGATGGACAGGTGGACAGAAGGACAAAAGGACAGGTGGACAGATGGACAAAAGGACAGATGGACAAAAGGACAGATGGACAGGTGGAAAGATGGACAGAAGGACGGATGGACAGAAGGACAGGTGGAAAGATGGACAGGTGGACAGATGGACAAAAGGACAGGTGGACAGAAGGACAGATGGACAAAAGGACAGATGGACAGGTGGAAAGATGGACAGAAGGACGGATGGACAGAAGGACAGGTGGACAGGTGGAAAGATGGACAGGTGGACAGAAGAACAGATGGACAGAAGGACAGGTGGAAAGATGGACAGGTGGACAGAAGGACAGGTGGAAAGATGGACAGGTGGACAGATGGACAGGTGGACAGAAGGACAGATGGACAGGTGGACAGAAGCACAGATGGACAGGTGGACAGAAGGACAGGTGGAAAGATGGACAGGTGGACAGAAGAACAGATGGACAGGTGGACAGAAGGACAGAAGGACAGATGGACCTACTGTGTCTCTTATTTTACACCCCCCCACGGCCTCAGACTCTGTTTTTCAGCCCGTCCCCCAAATCCGACCAAATCCATGGAAAAACTTCCTCATGTGTCCTGGTGTGATGTGTGAAAACTGTCTAATGTTTGTGCTTTGCATTATCTTCTGTTCTTCACTGCAAATTTCAAAGAATAGAGTTCTGTGGCGGTGCGACTGAAGTTGCAGCGGCTCGATGTCCCTAAGTCATGGATCTCAGTTTGGTTTGATGTCCTCTGTGCTGTCGAATGACAATAAAGGCATTTCTGATTCTGAAAGGAGAAAAACGACAGTTACCATGAAGGCAGTGTGTACAGACTGAGTCTGCACTCATAAAAACATGATGGACCAGCACATGATCTGTGGCTGAGATCACACTCATATGTATCAAACTGAAAATAATATAGAAAAAAAAACACAAAAAGGACTTAAACGACCTTTACACAAACCTGGATATGATGGAAAACACATATATGCCCCTGAGTTAAAAAAAAACAAAACAGAACCTTCATGAACACACGACCCTTTTCAGAAAAGGCTGGGTTTCCATGGCCCTGTATATCTATACTGTTTATATCTACAGGGTTTATATCTATACTGTTTATATCTACAGGGTTTATATCTATACTGTTTATATCTACAGCGTTTATATCTAAACCATTTATATCTACAGGGTTTATATCTATACTGTTTATATCTATTGTGTTTATATCTACACTGTCAAAGGCTGCCAGCCTGTAGATGGCAGTGTGGTCAGACCATGCAGTACAATGAACCAATCAGAATCCTCAAAAGAATCACAACTAAACGTTACTTCCATTACTTTGCATGTGTGATGCAAATATTTTCCATGAACTGTGACATCGATCCCAGATCTCCGTTTCCCTCTGTTTACACACAAACAATTTGCCGAAATCTTCCCTTTGGCTGGAGTTTTAGAAACCATCGTTTTCAGTGGGCATAGCTATCGTTGTCATGTAAACAATAAACACAAACGCAGAGAAAAATCTCCGTTTTCCCAGATTCTGGCTGCGTGTAAACGCAGCCCCAGTGTTTTTGGGGAGAACTTCAGTGTAAGTGTATGGGAACTGCTGTGTTTGGAATTGTCATTAGCGGTATTACACTTCAAAGAACTGGATTCAGACCCAGCTCCTTCATCTGAACGTGGCTTAATGTACACAAGCTCTTAATGTGCACTTAACTCAGAACCTGTGCAGTCAGAGGTTGTTGTAGAATTACTTTTGTAAGTATGTGTGAGGCTTTATCAGTAAACACTCAGCAGGACACCAGAGGAAATGTGACAGTTGAATGTGAGCTGGAACTCAAAGGATGTTCCAGCCTCTGCCTGCTGAGCCAGCAGGACTCTTCAAGTTCAGGTCCTGCAGGATTCAAAGTCTTTATGGTGTCTGATTCCAAACAAGACCTCCCTGACACTGGGACTCACACTCCCTCACATACACAAACATGTGCGTTGCGTGTCTAAACTTTTCACATGCGTACTCATAAATCAGTTTACAAGCAGCATGTCACATCTCAATGACAGGCCTACAGATGCCGTTTGGTAATCAAGCCACGCCTGAAGCATTCTCATAAACATCCTGCCTGTCCTCATCCAGCCCAGGTTAATGTCTTACCCACTGAAATTAAAGGGTGAGTTGAAGCATTTAAGTGTGATGGGACCATATGTAGGAGCGGACTGGCCTGATTCAGAGCTGAACAGGTGTGGGGGGGGTGATGGGAGACAGATGCAGAGTTTATAACACTTCGATCACACAGGGTGAAGGTGGAACAAACATCACCATTGGCCTAATGGGAACTTTTTTACCAGTTTTCTGACAGATCCTCCTTGAACATAAAACAGCCAAACAGATGCAGATGGCACAAAAGCACTGAGGCTTTCAACAGAAGTCTGGGCTTGTCTACGCTCTGGAAACTGTATCACAGTTACAGCCACTGAATGCCAGAGGTTTCACTGAGAGCCAGAGATTGTAACGGGTACAACCGGAACCCAGAAGCAGACCGACACAAAGGTATGAGTTTGTAAACCTTTACTGAAGCTATGTAGTAGCAACAGGAGTTCAATACAACAGTTACAGTTTTTTAACACAGTCACAAACTCAGAGTAATCCGACAGGGGTAAGGCAAGGGGGGGCGTCGGGGACAGGCAGATAGTCCAGTAACCGGGGTCCGTAGAGTCCAGTGGGGCTGAGACAGAAGGCAGGGTCTGAGGCGGAAACAGGTCGGTACCAGGCGGCAGGCGGAGAGACGTGGTCAGGGACAAAGGGCAGGTCGAGCACCAGGGAAACGGACAAAAAGGCAGAACCAGGCAGACGGGTCAGACGGGGATCAGACGACGGGCAGCAGAGCAGGTCAGGGACGAACAAGATCAGACACAAGGAATCAGGTAGTACAACGCTGGAAAGTTTCTCACGAGTAGAAGACAATCTGGCAGAGAACAAAGAGAGAGAGGTGAATATAAACCCTCTACCTAATGAGCCAGGTGTGCTCACAGGTGAGGGGAATCAACTGATGAGGAGGTGTGACAGAAAGAGCAATGAGGAGGTGTGGCTGAGAGTGAGACCGAGGGAAAAAAAAGAAAGAAAGAGAAACAGCAGACAAAAAGACAGAGATGTTACAGAGATACTTTTTTTCTTTGTATTCCACTTAAGTGTGAAAACAACAGGATAGAACAGTAGTCTGAATTTCATTAATATTGCAGAACATTTTGTTGTGCAAATATTCTATGACGTTTACTGATTGAACATGTAATTCAGCTTTTATGATGTGCTTACCCATCAGTCCTCAGGGTCTCCTAGATCGACCCTCTTGTCCAAAAAGCCACAGTGGGAACACAATTCCAGAAATAATAGCTTGACATGGCAGCTGTGTCCAGTTGTACTGTGAAGCTTATGGATGTCAGTTGTATGTGACAGGTTCGGTGAGTGTGGAGAGTCCGGGAGACAAAACACGTTTTATTGTGTAGTTGTGTGAGTAGCCTGATTGATAATGCTGTTATCCATAATGGTTTGTGTAAGCATGCAGGGTCTTGTTGAGCTCCTCGGTTTGAATCCATGAAATCCGAACAGCGGAGCAGGTGTTAATGCACTGTGGAGCAGAGATAAGCCCCACTGCCACCGGCTGTTCCACACACTGAGGACAAACGTTCAGCACTGCTCACAGGCCTCCTGTGTGTCACCATGACCTGACAGCAAGTTTAGGACCATTACAGCTTCTACAGTAACACAACTAATTATTGGTGAGTAGCATTATACATGGTTCCATTGGAGACAAGGTCATCAGCAGAAAGGCCTGAATGAAAAATACATAAAAATACACAAATATGTCAGGAAAATACATGTAGACTATACAAAACTATGTGGACATAATTCATGTCAGTTGGAATGGGAAAACTGTGTATGAATGCACCTTACAGAGTTCAAAAACAAGCTGCTAATTAGATCAGTCGCAGAGCTTGTGCATGAATTTCTAACAAGGTGTGGATTTAAAATGTTCAATCAGTTAAAAACACATAAAAGATGGAAGGAAGTAGTTATATTTCCCAGGTAAATATTTATTCATTTCCTCCAGTAAACAACAGTGAACTCCCCAGACCTGTTTTTAGAAGTGTCCAAACATAATGGAAGGAACTTACTGATCAGGGAGGTGAAAACGTGGGGCAGTGATGACAGTATGTTAGCATACATGTGGGCCATCACATGGAAGTGGTTCTGACTGGAACTGACTGAAAACAGAAGGATGGATGAGGTCTACACTGCGCTTCTGTGGACACTCATTATTGACCCAGTCTGCATTCACCCTCACATTCCCCCTCTGGTGGTGGTCAACTACACCTGTATCCACAGCTGCTCTGGGGGGGGGCACTGGAGGACAGGAGGGGGAAGTGTCCTGCCCAAGGGCACAACGGACTGACTAGGACAGAGCAGGATTCGAACCGCCAACCCTTCAGTTATTGGACGGCCCAGTCTACCATCTGAGCCACGGCTGTGGGTGTCACACATGGAGGAGAAACCCAACAGGACGGGTTTGAGCACTGCACAACACACACACACACACATATACACATACACACATACACACACACACATACACACATACACATACACACACATACACATACACGCACACACACACACACACACACACACACGCACACATACACACACACACACACGCACGCACGCACGCACGCACGCACGCACACACACACACACACACACACACACACACACACACACACACACCCATACACGCACACACAGTGCTGTCCACAGTTTTGTGACTGGACTCCTGAACCGACTGTATAAGCAGACGTTTTTTTTTTTTTTTTTTTAATCATGCCCAAGGAAATACAAGTTTTCCTTCTCCATCCAGAGCGACTTACAGACAGAAGGTATTTATTTGACTAATAACACACTTCATTACTGACAAACAACAGACAAACCCCTGTGTGTGGAAAAAGAACTACATCATATGTGTGAGCGCTGGTGGATCCTACAGCAGTTTATACAGCGCACCGTCTCCATGACAACCAGGAGCACACGCAAAATCCTCCTTTAATTCGGGCGATCTCCAAGACTTTGACCTGTCGTCATCTGTGCAGGAAATCTGAGCTGATCACCTGTGACACACAAATCAATAGCACACACATTTTTTAGTGCGAGCACACACATTTGCACCTGTTATCTGTGCTCTTAGTAAATCAGGCCTTATATGTCGATTTGTTTCCTTTTTCAAGGAAAACAACTAAAAAAAGGTAAGTTTTTTATCAAAGTATCATAACAGAATTAAACCCAATACCTTCAAAGTATGACATAAACATGCTAAAGTCGGTGCAAACCCAAAAACAACTACATTTCACTTTCTCGCTGCATACTCAGGGTTTCTACCGGAATTATCTAAAGTTTGATTAGTATTTCTTTTAAATGTGTTGTATAGAACTTTGTTGAACCTACTTTTAGCCTTTTTCATCATGTAAATGTCTAAATGTCGCAGCACCACAGTCTGTATCCATTCAACTCAACATCGAGCTTAATGTGATGAACGTCAAAGAAATGAACCCATGAATCTGCCAGTGGACATCCAACTGAGCGTAAAAATCATCCTTCTAAGGTTGGAGGTGTTTTGACCCTTTTCCAGGTGAGAGGCCAGATGTTGAGAACCAGCCAATATCAGAGCCAAGTTCTGCCGATAAAAAAAAACATGTAAAGCATGTTATGAGTGAGAATGAATCCATGTGTTTGAATCAGGCTTTGGTATCGGAGCCCAGATGTATGTGGGTCAAACACAGACCATGGCTGTCAACCTCCCTTTAGTTCAGGGGCCACATACTAACCCTAACCCTAACCCTAAAGTGGGCCGGAGCAGTTCAAGAATAGGCCCAACTTTTACGTACCTTATAATCCAAATCTTTCACTTTGTTTTAGTACGAAAAAAATCTAATTGCATTATGAAAATGTGAATAACCTCAACAATCATGTAAACCCGACATTTGTTAAGAAAAATAAATGCAATTTCAAGAATATGAATAAAACTTACAGATTACAGTGAATCTATTATTTTGTTAAAATTGAACTTTTTTTTTCTTTTCTTAAAACATTTCAGGTTATTCATATTTGTTCAGGTTATTCACATTTTATTGTGAGACTAATCTGTAATTGTAAATATTTTCATAATGCAGTCTGACACCCTTGACTGTGAACATTTTCAGTGTAATTTTTCCATTTTACAAATTCATGTCGTGGGCCAGATTGGAACCTTTGGCCGGCCGGTTTTGGCCCCCGGGCTGTATTTTTGACATCCCTGCCATAGATGATGAAAACAAAACAGCTTTTCCACATTAGTGTTGTAGGGCGACAACTGGGACCTGAGCTCTTTAAAGACAGTGATGATGTCATCAGGCTAAGTACCATTAGAGACAGGAACATGATGGACACACAGACAAGTGATGAAAGCCTGTCAGTCACTGTGCACCAGGAACAAGCCTCTGAAAAACAGAAGCGTCCTTGAAATGAATAATGTAGCATAAAAGCACATCAAGAATACAGGAGAGAAAGATTAGTGCAGCACGTCCCCTCAACTCAGACGCACTAATGGAAGTGTTTACTCTGCGAACACTGACTGATGTCTGCTCACGAACTGGATTTATCGCAATATCAACATGACAAAAGCAGAAAGAATTAATAAGTGATCATGTCAGAAAACAAAGGTGAATGAGGAGAGGTGAGCTGAAGTCAGATGAAAGGAGGTCAATCAAATGGGAAACGGTGGCAGGATGTTCCAGGGGGTGCAGCTGGTCCTGTCAATACACACTGCAGCCGTTGTCATCTTTCATTTATCAGACGTATTCACATGTGGAAACCTCAGATGAGTTCTCCTCTGTCTGTTAGTCTGAAGCCAAACCAGGTCAAGCCAAGCATCACAAGAGCTTAAATGAATCCTACTGTACATACACAGGAACAAGTCAGTGAATAGAACCTGGGGTCCAAGCAGGTCTGCCCAAGTCTGCAGGTCTGCCAGTCTGCCCAAGTCTGTAAGTGTGCCCAAGTCTGTAAGTGTGCCCAAGTCTGCAGGTCTGCCTAAGTCTGCAGGTCTGCCAGTCTGCCCAAGTCTGTAAGTGTGCCCAAGTCTGCAGGTCTGCCCAAGTCTGCAGGTCTGCCAGTCTGCCCAAGTCTGTAAGTGTGCCCTAGTCAAACCAAAAAGGAGAGCGAATGCTTCAAGTGCAGGTTATTTAGTCTGAACAGACAGAGGAAGAAAGGGAAGAGCAGTGGAAGAACACATTTAGTCAGACATTGGACCACGGCCAAGCAGATGTATGAGTCTGGTACACATACACAGAGTCTGACAGAAAAGGAAAAGAGACAAGTTAGAAACACACCAGTACAATGAAAACACAATCAATAAAACATCAACAATAATCAATTAAAACAAAGTCAGAGGTCAGAGGTCAGATAGAAGCCTTTGAGTTGAACAGCTGTTTTCAGCCTGGACTGAAACACACAGAACTGAAACACACAGAACTGAAACACATAGAACTGAAACACACAGAACTGAAACACACAGAACTGAAACACATAGAACTGAAACACACAGAACTGAAACACACAGAACTGAAACACACGGAACTGAAACACACGGAACTGAAACACATAGAACTGAAACACACAGAACTGAAACACACAGAACTGAAACACATAGAACTGAAACACATAGAACTGAAACACACAGAACTGAAACACACAGAACTGAAACACAGCTTCCCTCTGTTTAGTCCTGACTCTGGGACCAGCAGAAGACCAGTCTGTGAGGTTCTCAGACCAGTCCATGAGGTTCTCAGGGTCCCAGATGGTTCATATGGGACCAACATGTCCCAGATGGACTTTGGTTCTAGACCATGGACAGACTTGTAGACCAGCAGAGCTGTTTTAAAGTCTATTCTCTGAGCCACAGGAAGCCAGTGCACAGACCTGGACCAGGACTGATATGGTGGTCCTTCCTGGTTCTAGTCTGAACCACAGGACTAATATGGTGGTCCTTCCTGGTTCTAGTCTGGACCACAGGACTAATATGGTGGTCCTTCCTGGTTCTAGTCTGGACCCCAGTGCACAGATCTGAGCAAAAGACTAATATGGTGGTCCTTCCTGGTTCTAGCCTGGACCCCAGCAGCAGTGTTTTGGATGTTCTGCAGCTGTCTTCAGCTGGTTTACAGTCTAGTCAGAAGGCCGGTCCAGTAGTCTAACCTGGTCCAGATAAATGCGTGGATAAGTCTGTCTAAGTCTGGTTTAGACCGGTTTAAACCTGGTCCAGATAAATGTGTGGATAAGTCTGTCTAAGTCTGGTTTAGACCGGTTTAAACCTGGTCCAGATAAATGTGTGGATAAGTCTGTCTGAGTCTGGTTTAGACTGGTTTAAACCTGGTCCAGATAAATGCATGGATCAGTCTGTCTAAGTCTGGTTTAGACCGGTTTAAACCTGGTCCAGATAAATGCGTGGATAAGTCTGTCTAAGTCTGGTTTAGACCGGTTTAAACCTGGTCCAGATAAATGCGTGGATCAGTCTGTCTGAGTCTGGTTTAGACCGGTTTAAACCTGGTCCAGATAAATGCATGGATAAGTCTGTCTGAGTCTGGTTTAGACTGGTTTAAACCTGGTCCAGATAAATGCATGGATAAGTCTGTCTGAGTCTGGTTTAGACCGGTTTAAACCTGGTCCAGATAAATGCATGGATAAGTCTGTCTGAGTCTGGTTTAGACCGGTTTAAACCTGTGATTGTACCAGTGTTTGTAGATGGTCAGAGGCTGATGATGTCATTGATTTAATGAGTCCGTTAAAGTTTAGGTCTGAGTCCAGTATTAGCCCTAGATTTAGAACCTGGTTTTTGAGCTTTTAGAGGAACAGATTCCAGATGACTGATGAGACTGGATCTGGGTTTTTGTGGAACAAAGACAAGGACTTCAGTCTGGTCTGAGTTTAGCTGGAGAAAGTGGTTTTGCATCCACACAGTGATCTGTTGGAGGGTCAGGGTTAGGGTCAGGGTCAGGGTTAGGGTCAGGGTTAGGGTCAGGGTCAGGGTTAGGGTCAGGGTTAGGGTCAGGGTCAGGGTCAGGGTTAGGGTCAGGGTCAGGGTTAGGGTCCATGTTGACCTGCTGTCACACAGATGTAAACCTGAGTGTGGTCTGCATAGTTATGGTAGAACATGTTAGTACTGTGTATGAACTGGCCCAGGGCCAACATGTAAAGACTGAACAACAGGGGTCCCAGGATGGACCCCTGGGGGACCCCACAGGTCACTGCCATTTGGTCTGACACACAGTTTCTGATTTGAAGAAAATACTTCCTGTCCTTAAGGTCGGACTGGAACCATTTCAGGGCAGGACCACAGATGCCTACCCAGTCCTCTAACCTCTGGAACAGGATCACATCATCAACTATGTCAAATGCAGAACTCAGATCCAGCAGGATTAAGACTGGTACTGTACCTGTGTGTGTGTTCAGGCTGGTACTGTACCTGTGTGTGTGTGTGTGTGTGTTCAGACTGGTACTGTACCTGTGTGTGTGTTCAGGCTGGTACTGTACCTGTGTGTGTGTTCAGACTGGTACTGTACCTGTGTGTGTGTGTGTTCAGACTGGTACTGTACCTGTGTGTGTGTGTGTGTGTGTGTGTGTGTTCAGACTGGTACTGTACCTGTGTGTGTGTGTGTTCAGACTGGTACTGTACCTGTGTGTGTGTTCAGGCTGGTACTGTACCTGTGTGTGTGTGTGTGTGTGTGTGTTCAGACTGGTACTGTACCTGTGTGTGTGTGTGTTCAGACTGGTACTGTACCTGTGTGTGTGTTCAGGCTGGTACTGTACCTGTGTGTGTGTGTGTGTGTGTTCAGACTGGTACTGTACCTGTGTGTGTGTGTGTGTGTGTGTTCAGACTGGTACTGTACCTGTGTGTGTGTTCAGGCTGGTACTGTACCTGTGTGTGTGTTCAGACTGGTACTGTACCTGTGTGTGTGTTGAGACTGGTACTGTAACTGTGTGTGTGTTCAGACTGGTACTGTACCTGTGTGTGTGTGTGTGTGTGTGTGTGTGTGTGTTCAGACTGGTACTGTACCTGTGTGTGTGTGTGTGTTCAGACTGGTACTGTACCTGTGTGTGTGTTCAGGCTGGTACTGTACCTGTGTGTGTGTTCAGATTGGTACTGTACCTGTGTGTGTGTTCAGGCTGGTACTGTACCTGTGTGTGTGTGTGTGTGTTCAGACTGGTACTGTACCTGTGTGTGTGTGTGTTCAGGCTGGTACTGTACCTGTGTGTGTGTTCAGACTGGTACTGTAACTGTGTGTGTGTTCAGACTGGTACTGTACCTGTGTGTGTGTGTGTGTTCAGACTGGTACTGTACCTGTGTGTGTGTGTGTTCAGGCTGGTACTGTACCTGTGTGTGTGTTCAGACTGGTACTGTACCTGTGTGTGTTCAGACTGGTACTGTACCTGTGTGTGTTCAGTCTCAGTCTGTGATGGGACCTGAAACCTGAGTGGGAATCATCAAAGCAGTTGTTTAATAGAAGAAAGTCACAGAGCTGTAGGTAAACGACTGAAGGACTGGACCTAAAAACAGCAGACTGGATCTGGGCCCATAGTTGTTCAGTTTCAGACTGGATCTGGGCCCATAGTAGTTCAGTTTCAGACTGGATCTGGGCCCATAGTCGTTCAGTTTCAGACTGGATCTGGGCCCATAGTTGTTCAGTTTCAGACTGGATCTGGGCCCATAGTTGTTCAGTTTCAGATGTGATCTGGGCCCATAGTTGTTCAGTTTCAGATGTGATCTGGGCCCATAGTTGTTCAGTTTCAGACTGGATCTGGGCCCATAGTTGTTCAGTACTGTTGTAATCAGACTACTCTTCTTCAGGAGGCCTAATGACAGCAGTTTTCAAGGCCCTGGGAAATGTTCAGGATTGTGCTCAAATATGAACTAAATGAGTGAGCTGGGCTAACAAACTGCTCAGCACAGATTTTAGCAATCTAGTGGGCAACTTGTTGAGTCAACGTGTGTGTGCAGTCAGAGTGGAGACGGTGTGTTGGACAGTCTGGTCAGTGACAGGTGTGGCTGTGTCAGCTGCAGGTGTGTGGACGGCTGCAGTGGAACTGTGGTGGGATGAACTGAGTGTTTCATGTCCTGAACTTTGTCATTAAAGAATGTTCAAACCCACTGCACTTGGATGGGGAAACTAGTTCTGAAGGCAGTGGAGCAGGAGGGTTTGTGAACCTGTTTACTGTTGCAGACAGGACACCACAGTTGTTACTGCACTTGGTAATCGTTTCATAAAAATGCCTCTCCCTTGTTCTGCGTAAAATGTGGTTGAACACACACAACTGTTCCGTGTAACTCTCATCAGAACCTGAAGCCTTACTGTGTGTCCTGTGGGTCCAACAGATCCAGCCCATCCCATTTACACTCACATCAAACTGTTGTGAAAGCCTTTCAGCTAAAATGCGAGGTTGAATTGTATTAGAAGCAGATGAAAGTCCATAAATAAGAGCCCATGAAACTGTTGATGTCTCAGGAGTATGCTAATGACTCCATGGTCTGAAGCCAGTGTCCAGACTGAAACTGGACATCCTCAGTCTGTCTCAGGACCTCCGACCTCATCAGTTTCTCAGACATTTTCATTAAATGATGTCAGTGCGACCGGTCTAAATTCACTGACTGTTTTGGGACAGCTGGGTTTAGGAACAGGGACAACCACAACATTGCTCCAGACCTTAGGCACATGTTGTGTCAGTAAGGACTCATTCAAATGTACTCGAGTACAGGACTCAGTACTTCACTAAATGCCCACAAACATCCTCAGGGCCTTTCCTTTTGTTACAGCCCAGAACATGAACCTGTACGGGTCATGTTTACCACATTAACTGTACTTTGTGTTTTACTTCAAGTAACAGAGCCACAAATTCAGTAAAAATCCCCATAAATGCACCACACGGACCTTCTGTTAGGTGAATTATGGGCAGGGTCAGAACCTGTGGGAGTAGCCATTGGCTGTAAGTGACGTATCCATACCCGTGCTATACTCCACCACCTTGACAGAAATAGCCAAGGAGAAAGCATTTAAATGAACACATGCACTCACAGACTGAGCAAAGAGGGAGAGGAGAGGTGAAGTAACGAGCATTTATCTGAAAGACAACAACACAAAGACACAGGGAGTGGGTTCTCCGCCATCTCATCATCTAAAAAGGTTTATTGGTTTATTTTCTCCCTTTTCCCACTGGGTTTTGAGTTTTTCCTTGCTGAGAAGGAGGGTCTAAGGACAGGGGATGCCCTGGACACTACTCATTTTCTTGCTGTTTATTTGACTGTTGTTTACATCCAACTGACTCTGTAAAGCCCTTTGAGATAACCTTGTTGTGATATTGGGCTGTACAAATAAAGTTGAATTGAATTTTCTAAAGCGAGCAGCATGTCTAAATGACAGGTTCTTAATACTACTAAGACTAAGGTGTTACGTTGTCAGAGTGTTCACGTAACAGCAGGAGATACTCAACACACACTTCAAACGTTTCCCACCAAAGGTGTGAAGAGGTCAGGAGCTTCCATGTGATATTCTATCTGTACCTTTAAACAGACTGGGACCATCTGTGGTCCGGCCTCGAACCCCCTACTGCAGGACTTCGACCAAATCCACAAGAAGAAGGTGTGACTAAGAAAGGATGAAGGTGAGGGTGGAGGAAGGGGTGTGGTGGCACGTAGAAGACTGACACACGGACAGTTTGGATTTACTGTACAAACCTCAAAAAGCCTTTTATCTGAT
Organism: Sphaeramia orbicularis; assembly: GCF_902148855.1. Taxonomy (NCBI): domain Eukaryota; kingdom Metazoa; phylum Chordata; class Actinopteri; order Kurtiformes; family Apogonidae; genus Sphaeramia; species Sphaeramia orbicularis. The sequence goes on from NC_043975.1 coordinate 53,112,021, forward strand.
GAATGAACCAAAAACAACAAGACTGAAGGCCAGAGTTACCCAACTAGCAAATTCAGAAATAAGAATAGTGTCCACAAACTGTTTCACAGATGAAGCTGATGGGTGTATGGATTCTACTGACCAAAAAGGAAACAAAAGATGATGGTATGACACAAGACAGACACATGAGGAGAGTTCCTGACCCTGAACTCCATTTACAGTCCTGTACAAAAGTCCTGCTCCAACATTAGGGTTGTTGGTTTGGTAAAGTTCGAAGGACCACACATATGCCTTTCTCAGTCTCCATATACCATTAATAGTATTGAAGCTATTATTTATTTTCATCTTTTTAATATTATTGAAATGGGGAATATTGTGTCTGTATCAGCTATGAAAACCACTTGCAAATTTTAAATTCCAAGATTAATTGATGCAAATGATTAAATTAATTAGCAGTTAAACTGCCTTATAACAATGAAGGGAAAGTCAGAGTTTATTAACCCCTCTTTGACTTCCTACTGAGACGTTTGGTAATGTTATGACAGGATGACAGGAACAAGTCAGATTAAACTGAACCACTGCTTATTTTGGATCCATATGTTCAGATAACATCATATGTAAGTGTGTTTATCCACTGTTCTATAATAACACAAACAGCAGTGAACTGACTCTACCAAACCAAAGTATTCTCCCTCCCAAAGGGAAAACTTCTACATATTTCTACACAATTAGACCAGATACAAAAATAACTGTCTGCATGTCTTTGCACTGCACTTGTTTTGGAAATCCTTCTAGTCCTTAATTCTAAAAAAAAAAAGGTTTGTAAAGATGCATAGGTTTTGTAAGTCTGGTCCCTGAACTGAAGCCATCTTAATGTATAAATAAAGAATATGTTGGTCATAAAACAATAACAGCAGGGTTTGGCTGTAGTTTTTCCTTTACTCTCTTTGATCAGTGTCTTTGTGAGACAATAACCTTTTTTTTCCTTTTTTTTTTTTTTTTTTAATATTTCATGTGTTTCTGCGCACTTTACATTAGGCTGCTTTATAGCACTTTTACAAATACAGGTAACATGTTTTTTTTTTCTGAACTGATTTGGCATATACATGTAGTGTTTGTAGTTGTATTTTCTGTGTCCTGTATTCAGACACGTGTGCAGGTTCAGTCAGCAGTGTTAACACTATTTCACAACCACATTCCATTTGACATCAGTGTCTATTGATAGCAGACATCTATTGATGTATGTGACAGGTGTTGCTTTGATTAAAACTGACAGGCACAATTTATTTCCAGTGGCTTGGGTTACATTTTTTCCTAGGTTAAAGAAGAAAGCTATAAATTAGAGCAAATATATGTAACAGGAATGACAGGATGAGCAGGTCTAGATGGTCCCAGCTCACTTTGCTTTATTCCCCTGTTGGATCCTCGTCACTAATACGATGGAAATTAGAACGAAGGATGTCACACCCAGAGTACATTTTATGTGTTTTATTAAAGCTTTTGCAAAAGGATCAGCACTAACACAGAGTACAAAGAGTTTGAATTTGGCTGACAAAGAATACAAGGAATCTGGTGCCTTTAAGTCTGAGGGTAAACAACCACCCCTAACAGTACTGAAGGCACTGCTGGAAACATTCATTCCAACAATACAGACATCGCCTGGCTCCAAAAACAGACTCAACTATTAACCAGTCATATGAATAAATTCCTAAACACTACCTTTAGACCCCTGGAGGGAGTGGAGGAGAAATCCTTCCAGGTTGGTGCACAGTTCATTGGACAGTAGAAACAGCCAATGCTATTTTTAAGACATGGATGAAACCGTTGAAATAAAGGTAGGGGTATTGAGTCTCCTCAACCCTACTAAATCTTTCACTTACTTTTAATTTATCCAATGCTGAAGAATCCTTACTGGGGAAGGGGCTGCAGTTTATTCCCATGCCACTAGGTGGAGACAAACAGGCCCTCAGGAGGGACCTCCATGATTACCATCGTCATCTGAAATTAGTATATTGTTTTGATTTTCAAACAGATTTTCCAGGGGGATGTACAGGCCTGGGAAAGACTATCAGATAAGGGGGCCCCTTCTAATAATCTACACAGAGAGGAAAGAAAAGCACTGAAAAAAAACAAACGATAATCTGGACATAATCATTAAAACGGCAGATAAGGGATTGAAAACTGTAATCCAGGATAAGGCATCCTACCTCCTAGAAGCAGAGACAGTTGAATAATAACGAACAGTACTTACCTTTGGAGAGCTCTAGTCCGTCGGATAAACAACTCACTTACCTTTATGGTGAAGGGCCACCAAGAAGGAGAAAGTTCTACTTATTACCAAAAATCCATTAAGACCCGGACAGTCCCAGGTCGGGTCCCACCAGGCAGACCAATAGTGTCCAAATGTGGGAGTGAGTCCTGTAGGGTTGTAGAGTACAGAAACACTTCAGCTACATGAAAGATACTTATGATTTTATCAGCCTGTTAAAAGTTATAGAGTTTGGCCCAAATTATTATTTTTTTTAATTTTCTGTGGATGTGGATGCCTTGTATACAAATATTGATATGAGCCTGGGTTTACAGGCTACATTTTTGAGCAATATCCAGATCTGACCAGACCGGATGAGGAACTACTGCAGCTGTAATGGTCTGTGTACGATAACTGAACCCAAATGCAGAACCCAGAGACATATGTAAAAGTTCAGTGTTTATTGGACATTGAAGACACTGACAAATCAAAAGAATATGATAACGAACAAAATCTTGAAAACAATGGACGCTGCGTTCTTCTCCGGGTTAGGACTCCGGAGTGGGGACGAGAACCCTCCGTCCGGTTCGGTAGTATGCGTCAGTACCCCGACTAGGGAGAAGCAGAGGGAGGTCAGTGGCGGAAACAGGTCATACACGGGAAAGCAGTCAGACAGGCAACAGGACATAGGGATCAGGCTAACTCACGTACCGTAAAAAGTCAGGCGATGAGATCAAAAACCAGGAGGTCAGACTGAGGCAGACAAAACCGACAGGGAAAAGGCAGACAGGCAAAAACGAGATGGCAAACCGGGTCAAAAATCAGGTAGGCAGACAGACAGACAGGATCAGAAACGCTGGCAAGTACTTCACAGGGAAAATACGAACTGGCGACTGACCAGGGGAAAAGACAGGGCTTAAATACACAAAAGGGAGGGAAGACAACGAGACACAGGTGGAACAAATTAGGGCGGAGTCAGGTAATCAAGAGCAGGAGGACACAATCAGGGAAAGGAAGTAAAGACACCAGACAAGACACACGAGGGAAACTTAACAAAATAAAACAGGAAATGACAGACAACATAAAAGACAGACAAAACCAGACTATCGTCTGGGGACAGGCTGGACAGTAGCTCTTGGAAATGAGCCTATCCTGCAATGATTCTGAATTCAACAGTAAATGTTACCTACAGATACACAGGACTGTGATGGGGAAAAAGTTTGCCCCCGCCTATGCAAACATTTATATGGCGGAGTGGGAAAAAACAGTGTTCCCCAATTACCCTATTTTTTGCTTACAGCCGATATCCAAAAACAATGTTTTACCTTTTTGGGCACGGAGGTGTATGTTTATAATGCCAGCAACGGAAGACTAATGTTAGGTACATGGGTGTACTCTAAAAGTACAAATACGCATGCCTCCGTACACAGAACATCCCACCGTCCAAGGCATACATACTGAGGAATCACAGCTAATCCGGTTCCAACTTACCAGTACTGCAGAGCCCGATGTAGAAACTCCTACTACCACGTTCTTCCATGGATTATAACACAGGGGTCATTCTAGAAGCTTCCTAAGGTCAATTAAACTGGAGGTCAGACACTTGTTCTTAAAGGGACAGTTGTCACAGCCCAAAAATGGATGCAAAGACCCACATATGGTCCCATTTACATCATCATTTACTCCAGCTTCGGTCACTCTAAATCAAAAAATTAAAACTAATTTTTGTATTTTACAGGAAATGGATATTGCTGTGAAACAGCTTCGTACTATCTCAGCATACAGGCGAAATAAGAACCTTAAAGATATTTTAGTAAAGGCACCCATAGGTGGAAACAAAAGGGACCCCCCCTAGGATTCTATTTTCAGTTGAATGCTTTTGCTTTTATTGCACACACCAACCTGTGTGTGTGTGTGTGTGTGTGTGTGTGTGTGTGGGGGGGGGGTTTGTTAGAAACTACAAATCTAATTTATGGAATTAAATGTGTAAATTGTATTAAGTGGTATATTGGACTGAAGGACAGATTAAAGCAGTATTTGTAACTGTATTAAAAATCAAACAACATTGTATTGAACCCATGGAATAAACAGCCTTAGAATAACAGGACTGGAACAAGGAACCAGGTGGACCTTGACAAAACATCTGTGGAGGGAAAAATGGTGGTTTAATGAGTTTAAGACACTGACACCTAAAGGACTTAATGAAGTGGATTAATCTTAATACACATATATTTTAATTTCTGCTTTTACTTACCTTTTAACAGAAGATGGTGGAGTAGTTCTTAAAGAGCTGTGGACAGAAAAGGCACAGAGCCTCCAACCCTGAACCCTAACCCTGAACCTGTGACCCCTCACCTCTGATCCCACACCCTTTTAACTGCAGCTTAACCATTTTTACTCAACGGAGGAGAAAAAGTCAAAGGACTTTTTTAAATACCCTTTTTATTTGGTATTTTGAGAAAAGCAGCTTAAATGGACTTTTGTGAGCCAGTGCACCCCTGTATAGATTTCCCTGACCCT
>NC_043975.1:53121767-53160849 GCF_902148855.1 Sphaeramia orbicularis
CTCACACACAGACTGGGACTGACTGGGGATGAGACTGTGTTCTACATACATGTTCTCCAGTACTAATACATAGAGTGTTTAGATCCAGACTGATGAACTCATGTTCTGGTAAAAGCTCATCAGACTCCACCTCAGCGTGCTTCCCTAAAACAAGTGAAGTGAGTTTTTTAGGCGCTCTCTTAATCCCACACATGCTTTTCTCTCACAGACTGTTTCCATCTCCATATTATCAGCAGTCTAATTCACACACATGTCAGGAGGTCATCTGAGTTAGCAGAGCTGCCGCTAATGTTTCCTCTGCTCTGACGTTCTTCTGAAACATTAGTAGTAGTTATCAGATGTAGAGCACAGGGATGTTTAGTCCAGTTTCAGAAGAGTTTTCTGCCTTTACCTTTGACACGTGTTTTCTCTCTGGAGCTTCTCACACAAAAAAACTTCGCCTCTCTGTGGTGTGTATTCCTTCCGCGTCGAAATCCGACGTGGAAGGGGTACCCACCTGCGTCAGATAGTGCCGCTGTGGGGCTCTGACCATATGTGTCGATTTCTGACTATTTGGGATGAGACTGTGTTGGTGTGTAATGTAATAGTGTGTGTTTGTGTTAAAGTCACATGAATAACTCTACAACTCACAACTACTAATGTCACTGTGAGCTTTCTAGTCCTATGATCTGAAAATTAAAGTGAAGATGACAGAGTCAAATTCAGAAGTGACTGATGTGAACATGGTGGAACATTTTAAATCCTGTGTGTGCTCATTAAAGCCCTAAAGGCTGTTTGGGTTCTGTCAGGAGTTTAACTGCACTCATAGACACTATTAGACTTTTTTATGTAGCTTTTGTCATATTAATCATTAATAATATATCAGCATAGTTTTAAATGACAGGGTCCCTGCTATCGCATGGTAAAATATAAAATTTAATAATGAAATTAACTTAAGGCTTCCCAAATGCTGTAATAAATGAAGCATGATGAATTGAGCAGATGTCAGCATGTGGCCCCAGAGTTTACAACAGTCTCCCTGTATTTGTGTTGTGTTGGAACTTCAAACAAAGAGAAGTCATTATAGTTATATTTACATTTTACTTTATTTACTGTGGAAAAATTTAAGGGAGCTATTTATTTAAGCTTTTATTCAACTTTATAAGAGATGCTTCTGAGTCTAGGAAATCCATGCACTTCTGGAGCTATTATTTTCTATTTGTTTGATTAAATAAACATGTTTTAGGCATTTAAACCAAGTTCAGTGTTTGCATTATTCAAAGTTTTTCATGCCGATTTTTACACTTTTACTGCAAATGAATATCGGCTCCAAATATCAGTTATCGGCCTCCTCTAACTACTAATAATCGGTATCGGCCCTGAAAAACCCATATCGGTCGATCTCTAGTACAGGCTAATATGTCAGTTTTCCATAATCTGTTTTTAGCTCTGTACCAGTACTATGGTCTGACTGAACCAGAAGTCATTGTGACATAAAAATATCCTCCAGCTTGTGTTTGTTTCTTGCTGATTCCAGGATTCACAGCAGCGCCTTTGTTCATCATGTCTTGCTTGAATATTTGCATACAGAAAGTCAAATGCTGGCATTATAGTGGCTAAATCCCTTCAGAAGGAAAAGCTGCAAAGAACTATGCAGATCTGCCTGAATTCATAAAGCCACATCTTAAAAAGAAAAAAAAAAAACCACAATTATCAGTGTGGAGCTGCTAGTTTTTGGAGACAGAATGATTTCAAATAGTAAAGACTATGAAAATGCTAAATTCACTGTTTGTCAGACTAGGAAGAAACATGTGACATGTCATCAAATGTCCCTACTTTTAACTTCCAATCACCAAAATGGACACCAAATAATAAAAAATAAATAAAATTTGGAGCATGTAACCAATAGTATAACACTTCCATTTAATTTGAATGAGGATGAGTCCAGTTGTAAAAAGCAGATTCAGTTGTATAACAGTCAGCTAGTACTGGCTTCAATATGGTGTGGATGTGTTCGTATGGAAAGCAAAGACAAGTCAAATGTCAAACATCATTAACTCAGTCATTTTACACAGTTCATCTAGAAATATTCCATTTGAATGGTCATTTGATGGTCCTTAATCACTTCCTGTTGTTTGGATACATATTACAAACTCCAGGGTTGTAATGACCGTAATCCACCAACTAAGCCCATCTATTACAGAAATACTGGAGTTATTAGCATGGGAGAAGCTTACAGAGAAGGATCATCATGAAAGAATGTTTCACTGATTTAACTTTTATCCACTTGTGACTAATATCAGAGATGAGACTGGGACACACATCAAACCCATGTCATTAATGGAGTTTGTGCATTTTGAACCTGTGAAAAAAAACAGAATTGAGATTAGATCTTACTCTGGAGACGCAATCTGTTTGTTTATTGTAATATATTAAATGTGAATATGTTTTTGCAGTCACCACCTATCAGTGGGGCTGGGTTAGGGTTAGGGCCAAGGTTAGATTCAGGGTTAAGGGTTAGGGTTAAAGTTAGAGTTAAGGTTAGGGGTTAGGGGTTAGGGTTTGGGTTAAGGTTTGGGTTAGGGGTTAGGGTTAAGGTTAGGGCTAAGGTTAGGGGTTATGGTTAGGGGGTTATGGTTAGGGGTTAGGGTGAGGGTTCGGGTTAAGGTTAGGGGTCAGGGTTAAGGTTAGGGTTAGGGGTTAGGGCAGTAGTTTCCAACCTTTTTTGGCTCATGACTCCATTTTAACGTCACAGATTGCTGGCGACCCCAGACAGAGGCATTTTTCTCTTGTAAAAGTCGTGGCGGGGCCAGGTGGGCCAACAAATGTTTGCATCCTCTGTTTGGTCCAGTGTTCTGACCGTGACTGTGTCCGTGCAGGCTGAAGTGTAGAAACGCATGTGGTCACATGATGGGGTCCATCAAGATATGCCCACTCTGATATTATACCCTGCATTTTATTTGAACTGGACTTTTATTAGGGAAAGTATGTGGCGTTTTTAATTATAATGAAATATATCTTCAATCATTTAAAAAAAAAAGTATTAGTAATTTTTTTTTTTTTTTTTTTTTTTTTTTTAATAAATTGCTTGAAATTTCAGGCGACCCCATTTGAATTCCCAGCAACCCCATGTGGGGTCGCAACCCCAAGGTTGAAAAACAGTGGGTTAGGGTTAAGGTAAGGAGGTTAGGGTTAGGAATAGGGTTAGGGTTAGGAATAGGGTTAGGAGCCAGACAAGTCAAAAAAAATTACAATGTGTAAAATCTGACTAAAAACACATGCAGTGATTTGCAGATCTCATAAACCCATATTTTATTTTCATTAGAAAAAAACTATTTCACTTTGACTCCAGAACAGTTTCCCACTTTTCCTCAGTCCATTTGAAGTGAGTTTAGGTCCAGAGAAGACAGTGGCGTTTCGACGTCATGTTCATAAATGCCTTCTTTTTTGCATGATTGAGCTGGAGTGTGTATTTGTGAACGGTGTCCACTTTTCTAACGTGTCCTTGGACTGATTTGTCATACATACCTGCTTTTACTGCAGTGCATCCTGAGGGCTTCTAGTACTGACTCGTCCCTTATTCGCAGATTCCTCCAGATTCTCTGAATGTAGGTTGTGTTATGTCCTGTAGATGAGGAGATATTTCAAGTCTTTGTAGTTTGTCATTCAGGAACATTCATCCATTTTCTGAATCGCTCACTAATTGTGAGTGTTGCAACAGTCCTTTCTTCCTATTGCAAGGTCATTCAGGAAGGTTATTTTATTTCATGGCACAGCTTGTGTCATTAGTTATTTTCAGACTGGTGAATTCCTGCCAGTTTTTACCTCTGAGACTCTTTCAGTGCTTTATATCTGATCATGTTACTGACCTTATCCTCAGTTACCAAATGTTCCTCCAGGTGTTTCTTTTTTTTCAGCCTTTTGTTGCCCTGCCACACCTTTCTGGAGACTTGTTGCTCATCACATCTCATCCATCAAATTTAATATTACCTCACCTTATTATTGTTATTTTTTTCAATGTAAAACTTCCTCAGATTAAACATTTTATGTGTTTTCTATGTTGTATTGTGAGTGTGTAAGAGGCACAGCCTTAAGCAGCAGTGTATTAAACCATTGGAAATCAGTGCATTGGCTTCAGTGTCTGTGAACACATGAATACAGAACACATGAACATGAACCTGCAGGAATCACACGGACAGACCACGGCTGAAGCCCCAACATAAGAAGGAGCTGCTGGGCCTTAGGTCATTAAAACTGGACTGAAAAAAAGTGGAAAACTGCTGTGTGGTCAGAGGAACTCTTCTTCAAATATGGGCTCATGAGGTTTGAAAATCATTCAGATTTTTCTTTTTTTTTTTTTTTTTTTTTTTTTTTTTACATTTTACTCAGGCTCTTGAAATTTTTGGAAACATGTTTTTTATGGTAAAGTACAATATATTGTTAGGTAGCTTTCCCCCTCTGGAAATGCATGAGCATACACACAAAAACATCAGTGAAAAATGGACTTTAGACTTTGGAAAACTGTGGCCTTATCAACATGAGTGTTTACGTTTAAAACTGGTCTGTGTTCTCCCCAAAAACAACAAGGTCACGTATTGTAGCTACAGTGTTTCAGCTTTAGTGTCTATTCAACGGCTGTTTCAGTTTTAACTGTCCAACAATACATTGTAGTTTACTATATCATATATGTAACAGGCAAATAGTTAAGGAGGAGACATTTAAGGAAAAGTGAAAAATGTCTGAAACCACCTATGAAACAGTTTAACCCTGAAACAGTTTAACCCTGAAACAGTTTAACCCTGAAACAGTTTAACTCTGAAACAGTTTAACCCTGAAACAGTTTAACCCTGAAACAGTTTAACTCTGAAACAGTTTAACCCTGAAACACTTCAATCATGAAACACTTTAACCCTGAAATATTTTAACCATAAACAGTTTAACTCTGAAACAGTTTAACCCTGAAACACTAAAATCATGAAATGCTTTAACCCTGAAATATTTTAACCATAAACAGTTTAACCCTGAAACAGTTTAACTCTGAAACAGTTTAACTCTGAAACAGCTTAACCCTTGAAGACTAACAACTATTTTTGTTTGACTTCCATATTACATTTTCACTCCATCTCTGCTTTCCTAAATTATTTATCACTGTTTATTATAATATCATCCTCTACTTTTTGCATTTCGAGGTGAAAAACAGGCTTGTCCATCAGTAATTCAGTGATCTAGATTTTCATGAAAAGCTCATCTAAAGTGATTCTACATAAAGTACAAGGACACACAGCCCCTCAGGGATGATGACAGAGAAAACCCACTGGGTGGTCCCGTTTCCACCTGTTTAATGTGACAGTGTCAGCCTGGGTTAGGGTTATAGGGTTATCCTTTAACTAGAGTTAGAGTTATCCTTTAACTAAGGTTAGGGTTAGGGTTATTCTTTAACTAGGGTTAGGGTTAGGGTTATCCTTTAACTAGAGTTAGGGTTATCCTTTAACTAGGGTTAGGGTTATCCTTTAACTAGGGTAAGGGTTAGGGTTATCCTTTAACTAGGGTTAAGGTTAGAGTTATCCTTTAACTAGGGTTAGGGTTATCCTTTAACTAGGGTTAGGGTTATCCTTTAACTAGAGTTAGGGTTATCCTTTAACTAGGGTTAGGGTTAGGGTTATCCTTTAACTAGGGTTAGGGTTATCCTTTAACTAGGGTTAGGGTTATCCTTTGACTAGTGTTAGGGTTAGGGTTATCCTTTAACTAGAGTTAGGGTTATCCTTTAACTAGGGTTAGGGTTATCCTTTAACTAGGGTTAGGGTAAGAGTTATCCTTTAACTAGGGTTAGGGTTAGGGTTATCCTTTAACTAGGGTTAGGGTTATCCTTTAACTAGGGTTAGGGTTATCCTTTAACTAAGGTTAGGCTAAGAGTTATCCTTTAACTAGAGTTAGGGTTATCCTTTAACTAGGGTTAGGGTAAGAGTTATCCTTTAACTAGAGTTAGGGTTATCCTTTAACTAGGGTTAGGGTTATCCTTTAACTAGAGTTAGGGTTAGAGTTATCCTTTAACTAAAGTTAGGGTTATCCTTTAACTAAGGTTAGGGTAAGAGTTATCCTTTAACTAGAGTTAGGGTTATCCTTTAACTAGGGTTAAGGTTAGAGTTATCCTTTAACTAGAGTTAGGGTTATCCTTTAACTAGGGTTAGGGTTAGTTATCCTTTAACTAGGGTTAGAGTTATCCTTTAACTAGGGTTAGGGTTAAGGTTATCCTTTAACTAAGGTTAGAGTTATCCTTTAACTAAGGTTAGGGTTAGAGTTATCCTTTAAGTAGAGTTAGGGTTATCCTTTAACTAAGGTTAGGGTAAGAGTTATCCTTTAACTAGAGTTAGCGTTATCCTTCAACTAGGGTTAGGGTTAGAGTTATCCTTTAACTAGGGTTAGGGTTAGAGTTATCCTTTAACTAGAGTTAGGGTTATCCTTTAACTAAGGTTAGGGTTATCCTTTAACTAGGGTTAGGGTTATCCTTTAACTAGGGTTAGGGTTATCCTTTGACTAGGGTTAGGGTTAGGGTTATCCTTTAACCAGAGTTATGGTTATCCTTTAACTAGGGTTAGAGTTAGGTTTATCCTTTAACTAGGGTTAGGGTAAGAGTTATCCTTTAACTAGGGTTAGGGTTATCCTTTAACTAGGGTTAAGGTTAGGGTTATCCTTTAACTAGGGTTAGGGTTAGTTATCCTTTAACTAAGGTTAGAGTTATCCTTTAACTAAGGTTAGGGTTAGAGTTATCCTTTTACTAGAGTTAGGGTTATCCTTTAACTAAGGTTAGGGTAAGAGTTATCCTTTAACTAGAGTTAGGGTTATCCTTTAACTAGGGTTAGGGTTAGAGTTATCCTTTAACTCGAGTTAGCATTATCCTTTAACTAGGGTTAGGGTTAGAGTTATCCTTTAACTAGAGTTAGGGTTATCCTTTAACTAGGGTTAGGGTTAGAGTTATCCTTTAACTAGAGTTAGGGTTATCCTTTAACTAGGGTTAGGGTTATCCTTTAACTAGGGTTAGAGTTATCCTTTAACTAGGGTTAGAGTTATCCTTTAACTAGGGTTAGGGTTATCCTTTAACTAGGGTTAGGGTTAGGGTTATCCTTTAACTAGGGTTAGGGTTAGAGTTATCCTTTAACTAGGGTTAGGGTTATCCTTTAACTAGGGTTAGGGTTATCCTTTAACTAGAGTTAGGGTTGTCCTTTAACTAGGGTTAGGGTTATCCTTTAACTAGAGTTAGGATTATCCTTTAACTAGGGTTAGGGTTATCCTTTAACTAGGGTTAGGGTTGTCCTTTAACTAGGGTTAGGGTAAGAGTTATCCTTTAACTAATGTTAGGGTTATCCTTTAACTAAGGTTAGGGTTATCCTTTAACTAGGGTTAGGGTTATCCTTTGACTAGGGTTAGGGTTAGGGTTATCCTTTAACTAGAGTTAGGGTTATCCTTTAACTAGGGTTTGAGTTAGGGTTATCCTTTAACTAGGGTTAGGGTAAGAGTTATCCTTTAACTAGAGTTAGGGTTATCCTTTAACTAGGGTTAGGGTAAGAGTTATCCTTTAAGTAGAGTTAGGGTTATCCTTTAACTAGGGTTAGGGTTATCCTTTAACTAGGGTTAGGGTAAGAGTTATCCTTTAACTAGAGTTAGGGTTATCCTTTAACTAGGGTTAGGGTTAGAGTTATCCTTTAACTAGAGTTAGGGTTATCCTTTAACTAGGGTTAGGGTTATCCTTTAACTAGGGTTAGGGTTGTCCTTTAGCTAGGGTTAGGGTTATCCTTTAACTAGGGTTAGGATTATCCTTTAACTAGGGTTAGGGTTATCCTTTAACTAGGGTTAGGGTTGTCCTTTAACTAGGGTTAGGGTTATCCTTTAACTAGGGTTAGGGTTATCCTTTAATTAGGGTTAGGGTTATCCTTTAACTAGGGTTAGAGTTATCCTTTAACTAGGGTTAGGGTTAGAGTTATCCTTTAACTAGGGTTAGGGTTAGGGTTATCCTTTAACTAGGGTTAGGGTTATCCTTTAACTAGGGTTAGGGTTAGAGTTATCCTTTAACTAGGGTTAGGGTTATCCTTTAACTAGGGTTAGGGTTAGAGTTATCCTTTAACTAGGGTTAGGGTTATCCTTTAACTAGGGTTAGAGTTATCCTTTAACTAGGGTTAGGGTTATCCTTTAACTAGGGTTAGAGTTATCCTTTAACTAGGGTTAGGGTTATCCTTTAACTAGGGTTAGAGTTATCCTTTAACTAGGGTTAGGGTTATCCTTTAACTAGGGTTAGGGTTAGGGTTATCCTTTAACTAGAGTTAGGGTTGTCCTTTAGCTAGGGTTAGGGTTATCCTTTAACTAGGGTTAGGATTATCCTTTAACTAGGGTTAGGGTTATCCTTTAACTAGGGTTAGGGTTGTCCTTTAACTAGGGTTAGGGTTATCCTTTAACTAGGGTTAGGGTAAGAGTTATCCTTTAACTAGGGTTAGGGTTAGAGTTATCCTTTAATTAGAGATAGGGTTATCCTTTAACTAGGGTTAGGGTTATCCTTTAACTAGGTTTAGGGTTAGGGTTATCCTTTAACTAGGTTTAGGGTTAGGGTTATCCTTTAACTAGGGTTAGGGTTAGGGTTATCCTTTAACTAGGGTTAGGGTTATCCTTTAACTAGGGTTAGGGTTATCCTTTAACTAGGGTCAGGGTTAGAGTTATCCTTTAACTAGAGTTAGAGATATCCTTTAACTAGAGTTAGGGTTATCCTTTAACTAGGGTTAGGGTTATCCTTTAACTAGGGTTAGGGTTATCCTTTAACTAGGGTTAGAGTTATCCTTTAACTAGGGTTAGGGTAAGAGTTATCCTTTAACTAGGGTTAGGGTTATCCTTTAACTAGGGTTAGGGTTAGGGTTATCCTTTAACTAGGGTTAGGGTTAGAGTTATCCTTTAACTAGGGTCAGGGTTAGAGTTATCCTTTAACTAGAGTTAGAGATATCCTTTAACTAGAGTTAGGGTTATCCTTTAACTAGGGTTAGGGTTATCCTTTAACTAGGGTTAGGGTTATCCTTTAACTAGGGTTAGGGTTAGAGTTATCCTTTAACTAGAGTTAGGGTTATCCTTTAACTAGGGTTAGGGTTAGAGTTATCCTTTAACTAGAGTTAGGGTTATCCTTTAACTAGGGTTAGGGTTATCCTTTAACTAGGGTTAGGGTTAGAGTTATCCTTTAACTAGAGTTAGGGTTATCCTTTAACTAGGGTTAGGGTTATCCTTTAACTAGGGTTAGGGTTAGGGTTATCCTTTATCTAGGGTTAGGGTTATCCTTTAACTAGGGTTAGAGTTATCCTTTAACTAGGGTTAGCATTATCCTTTAACTAGAGTTAGGATTATCCTTTTGCTAGAGTTAGGATTATCCTTTAACTAGAGTTAGGGTTATCCTTTAACTAGGTTAGGGTTTGGGTTATCCTTTAACTAGGGTTAGGGTTATCCTTTAACTAGGGTTAGGGTTAGAGTTATCCTTTAACTAGGGTTAGGGTTATCCTTTAACTAGGGTTAGGGTTACCTTTAACTAGGGTTAGAGTTATCCTTTAACTAGGGTTAGGGTTAGAGTTATCCTTTAACTAGGGTTAGGGTTATCCTTTAACTAGGGTTAGGGTTATCCTTTAACTAGGGTTAGGGTTAGAGTTATCCTTTAACTAGGGTTAGGGTTATCCTTTATCTAGGGTTAGGGTTAGAGTTATCCTTTAACTAGGGTTAGGGTTATCCTTTAACTAGGATTAGGGTTAGGGTTATCCTTTAACTAGAGTTAGGGTTCTCCTTTAGCTAGGGTTAGGGTTATCCTTTAACTAGGGTTAGGATTATCCTTTAACTAGGGTTAGGGTTATCCTTTAACTAGGGTTAGGGTTGTCCTTTAACTAGGGTTAGGGTTATCCTTTAACTAGGGTTAGGGTAAGAGTTATCCTTTAACTAGGGTTAGGGTTAGAGTTATCCTTTAACTAGAGTTAGGGTTATCCTTTAACTAGGGTTAGGGTTATCCTTTTACTAGGGTTAGGGTTAGGGTTATCCTATAACTAGGGTTAGGGTTAGGGTTATCCTTTAACTAGGGTTAGGGTTAGAGTTATTCTTTAACTAGGGTTAGGGTTATCCTTTAACTAGGGTTAGGGTTAGGGTTATCCTTTAACTAGGGTTAGAGTTATCCTTTAACTAGGGTTAGGGTTATCCTTTAACTAGGGTTAGGGTTAGGGTTATCCTTTAACTAGGGTTAGGGTTATCCTTTAACTAGGGTCAGGGTTAGAGTTATCCTTTAACTAGAGTTAGAGATATCCTTTAACTAGAGTTAGGGTTATCCTTTAACTAGGGTTAGGGTTATCCTTTAACTAGGGTTAGGGTTAGGGTTATCCTTTAACTAGGGTTAGGGTTATCCTTTAACTAGGGTTAGGGTTATCCTTTAACTAGGGTTAGGGTTAGAGTTATCCCTTAACTAGAGTTAGGGTTATCCTTTAACTAGGGTTAGGGTTAGAGTTATCCTTTAACTAGAGTTAGGGTTATCCTTTAACTAGGGTTAGGGTTATCCTTTAACTAGGGTTAGGGTTAGAGTTATCCTTTAACTAGAGTTAGGGTTATCCTTTAACTAGGGTTAGGGTTATCCTTTAACTAGGGTTAGGGTTAGGGTTATCCTTTATCTAGGGTTAGGGTTATCCTTTAACTAGGGTTAGAGTTATCCTTTAACTAGGGTTAGCATTATCCTTTAACTAGAGTTAGGATTATCCTTTTGCTAGAGTTAGGATTATCCTTTAACTAGAGTTAGGGTTATCCTTTAACTAGGTTAGGGTTTGGGTTATCCTTTAACTAGGGTTAGGGTTATCCTTTAACTAGGGTTAGGGTTAGAGTTATCCTTTAACTAGGGTTAGGGTTATCCTTTAACTAGGGTTAGGGTTACCTTTAACTAGGGTTAGAGTTATCCTTTAACTAGGGTTAGGGTTAGAGTTATCCTTTAACTAGGGTTAGGGTTATCCTTTAACTAGGGTTAGGGTTAGGGTTATCCTTTAACTAGGGTTAGGGTTATCCTTTAACTAGGGTTAGGGTTAGAGTTATCCTTTAACTAGGGTTAGGGTTATCCTTTATCTAGGGTTAGGGTTAGAGTTATCCTTTAACTAGGGTTAGGGTTATCCTTTAACTAGGATTAGGGTTAGGGTTATCCTTTAACTAGAGTTAGGGTTGTCCTTTAGCTAGGGTTAGGATTATCCTTTAACTAGGGTTAGGGTTATCCTTTAACTAGGGTTAGGGTTGTCCTTTAACTAGGGTTAGGGTTATCCTTTAACTAGGGTTAGGGTAAGAGTTATCCTTTAACTAGGGTTAGGGTTAGAGTTATCCTTTAACTAGAGTTAGGGTTATCCTTTAACTAGGGTTAGGGTTATCCTTTTACTAGGGTTAGGGTTAGGGTTATCCTTTAACTAGGGTTAGGGTTATCCTTTAACTAGGGTTAGGGTTATCCTTTAACTAGGGTCAGGGTTAGAGTTATCCTTTAACTAGAGTTAGGGTTAGAGTTATCCTTTAACTAGAGTTAGGGTTATCCTTTAACTAGGGTTAGGGTTATCCTTTAACTAGGGTTAGGGTTAGGGTTATCCTTTAACTAGGGTTAGGGTTAGGGTTATCCTTTAACTAGGGTTAGGGTTATCCTTTAACTAGGGTTAGGGTTAGAGTTATCCTTTAACTAGAGTTAGGGTTATCCTTTGACTAGGGTTAGGGTTAGAGTTATCCTTTAACTAGAGTTAGGGTTATCCTTTAACTGGGGTTAGGGTTATCCTTTAACTAGGGTTAGGGTTAGAGTTATCCTTTAACTAGGGTTAGGGTTATCCTTTAACTAGGCTTAGGGTTAGAGTTATCCTTTAACTAGAGTTAGGGTTATCCTTTAACTAGGGTTAGGGTTATCCTTTAACTAGGGTTAGGGTTATCCTTTAACTAGGGTTAGGGTTAGGGTTATCCTTTATCTAGGGTTAGGGTTATCCTTTAACTAGGGTTAGAGTTATCCTTTAACTAGGGTTAGAGTTATCCTTTAACTAGGGTTAGGATTATCCTTTAACTAGAGTTAGGATTATCCTTTTGCTAGAGTTAGGATTATCCTTTAACTAGAGTTAGGGTTATCCTTTAACTAGGTTAGGGTTTGGGTTATCCTTTAACTCAGCCCAGGGTAGGGGAAATAAAACATGCTCTGGTTCACATCAACTATTTTCATTTCTTTTTTTTTTTTCTTTTTTTTTTTTTTTAATTTTATTCTGATACAGTTGAGAACTATGTTAAAATAATCCTCTTCCAGGTTTCCTGAAAAATCTTCCAGGTAAGTAACTAAATGATATTGAGTACAACTGTGGTAAAAGGGTGGGGTAGGGATAGGAGTGGGATTAAGGTGGGGTTGAGGTTAGGGTCAGGTAGGGTTAAGGGTTAGACTTAAGGTTAAGGGTTGAGGTTAGGGTCAGGAAGTGTTAAGGGTTAGACTTAAGGTTAAGGGTTGAGGTTAGGGTCAGGAAGGGTTAAGGGTTAAACTTAAGGTTAAGGGTTGAGGTTAGGGTCAGGTAGGGTTAAGGGTTAGACTTAAAGTTAAGGGTTGAGGTTAGGGTGAGGTAGGGTTAAGGGTTAGACTTAAGGTTAAGGGTTGAGGTTAGGGTCAGGTAGGGTTAAGGGTTAGACTTAAGGTTAAGGGTTGAGGTTAGGGTCAGGTAGGGTTAAGGGTTAGACTTAAGGTTAAGGGTTGCAGAGGGAACATGCTCAGTAGATGGTGACTGCTTGTGTTGTGTGTCCTGTTAGATCTGACTGAACCGAGGAAGAGGACAGAAGACAGGACATGAAAGAAGAGATCATGATGACGAGGACCAACACGGACCAGGGACCAGGATGGACCGTCTAGTCTGTCATTTGTGGTTTAATATTGTGGATGGAACCGCTCCAGCCACAGCCCAACAAGGAATTTACACAAACAGGTGGTTTCCAGAACGTTCTGAGGAAATGTCTGGGGTCTGAAGTTCACCTCCTGATATTTACAGGGTCCTTCAGGTCAGGGTCCTGGTCTGCATGCACAAGGGGTTCGAAAAATGTCACATCTGTGGCAACTAAGGGCAGCTGTTGGCATAGAACTGGGGGGGGGGGGGGGGGTCGACCCATCAGTGCTATGAATGACAAAAAGGTTTTCACAGAAAATAAAGACGAATGATCCATCATCTGTAGCAACTGACAGCTGTAACAACAGAAGATGATTCTAATATGTATCTGCAGGGTTAGGGTTAGGGTCTGCAGGGTTAGGGGTCAGGGTCTGCTGGGTTAGGGTTAGGGTCTGCAGGGTTAGGGTTAGGGTCTGCAGGGTTAGGGGTCAGGGTCTGCTGGGTTAGGGTTAGGGTCTGCAGGGTTAGGGGTCAGGGTCTGCTGGGTTAGGGTTAGGGTCTGCAGGGTTAGGGTTAGGGTCTACAGGGTTAGGGGTCAGGGTCTGCTGGGTTAGGGGTCAGGGTCTGCTGGGTTAGGGGTCAGGGTCCACAGGGGTA
This sequence comes from Sphaeramia orbicularis, assembly GCF_902148855.1. Classification (NCBI taxonomy): domain Eukaryota; kingdom Metazoa; phylum Chordata; class Actinopteri; order Kurtiformes; family Apogonidae; genus Sphaeramia; species Sphaeramia orbicularis. Next base: position 53,135,264 of record NC_043975.1, read on the forward strand.
GGGTCTGCAGGGTTAGGGGTAGGGTCTGCAGGGTAGGGTCTGCAGGGTTAGGGTTAGGGTCTGCAGGGTTAGGGGTCAGGGTCTGCAGGGGTAGGGTCTGCAGGGTTAGGGGTCAGGGTCTGCAGGGGTAGGGTCTGCAGGGTTAGGGGTCAGGGTCTGCAGGGTTAGGAGTCAGGGTCTGCAGGGTTAGGGGTCAGGGTCTGCAGGGGTAGGGTCTGCAGGGTTAGGGGTCAGGGTCTGCAGGAACCTGTTAGTCCTTAATACTGAGCCGAACCCATGCTTCATGTAAACATGAGTGGACTCCTGACGGTGTTGAAGTGGTGGTGGCTGTGCAGGTGTTTGAAGGAGTAAAGCAGATGCATTATGTACCAGCCACACCTCTGAGAAACACAACGGTTCAGGCACTGACAACAGATGGGACATTTTGGAAATAACACAAGGGTTTGGGTGTGTAACTGGAGCCATCATCAGCTTCAGGCTGAATGCTCTGGTTTCTGGAACTTTGTGGAAAGCTTCAGCTGTGATGTGATGCTTTTTGTTGCAGGTGTCTGAATAAAAACTGGACTGATATTCTGTTCACGAATGAAGTAAACACTAGTTTTCCTAGTGTGTTACTGACTGCACATCCATGGATGAGCGCTGCACTTTCCAGTCATTATCTGGGCTGTGCTTAACTAACGTGTCCCTGCACTTTTATCCACTAATGAAGCAAAAACCCTCTTCTGCTCTTCTGCTCTGACAAAGCATTTCTATACTTCAGACTCTGGAGTCCAGGAGCGACAGTTCTGCAGTTCCCTTCATTCTTCATCATTCAAACCATCACTGGCTCATTATTTCTTCCGCAGCAGAATAACATGGTACATGAAGGTCAAGTAAACCTGAGGACGTTTAATACAGACAGACCTGACCTACATAGACTCCACAGATTAGCAACATAAACGCTTCCAACATCTAATACTGCAACACATCTGTCAGTGATGGCACTAATACTGGGCTCCTCTTAAAATGAGTGGAAAGGCTTCGCAGCATAGTTATTAAATGATAATATATATAGTGAAACCTCCTAGAACCACAATCTGTGACAAACTGAGACCAGGTTTATCCAGGCTGAGTGATCATATCGTTTACATCCACCCAACCAAACCAAAGGGATTCTGTTGCATAAACATGAAAAGTCCTTCTCATTGAGGAAAAGCAGAACGTAGTATATCCTTCAGTGCAGATTAAATGTGGTTTGTGGAAATGTAGCATGACATTTATTTGTGCGCACAAGGGAACACACACACAGGTTATTTATTTAAAAAGGAATTTATGTAAAGAGAGCTTGGTTGAAACATTGAGGAAAAGCATGAAAAAGCTGCACCAGGTTCATATATTCAGTTCAGTTCAATTCAATATTTTACTGATATCGTATAAAGCATGGGTGTTAAACTCATGTTAGTTCATGGGCCACATACAGCCCTATGTGATCTCAAGCAGCCTGACCAGTAAAATAATAGGCATAATAACTTTTACATCCCTAATAATCAAAAATTTTCACTTTGGTTTAATTTGAAAAAAAGTCAAATTGCATTATGAAAATATGAATAACCTCAACAACCATGTAAACCCCACATTTGTTAAGAAAAACAAGTGCAATTTCAAGAATACTATGTCTCATCACAGTGAATCTATTATTTTGTTAAAATTGAACTTTTTTTTTTTTTCTTTAAAAATTTCAGATTGTTCATATTTGTTCAGGTTATTCACATGTTTTTGTGAGGATCATTTGTAAATGTCAATATTTTCATAATGCAATTTGACATGCTTGACTGTTCATATTTTCAGTGTAATTTTTCCATTTTACAAATTCATTCTGCGAGCCGGATTGGAACCTTGGTCGTCAGGTTTTGGTGTATTTGACATCCCTGGTATAAAAGAACACAACAAGACTGAAGTTCAAGCATCTTCAGGCAGACGTAGCAATGCAATACACAAGCAAAATTAAAGTGCACCTCCATAGTGAAAAAAAAAAAAAAAAAAAAAAACTAGCATCAAACACAAGTGAAAGCTCTGGTGGGTGGGTGAGCTGGGATTATAGAATATGGAAAGAGTGGGTCAGAGGGTGCAGGTCCAGTTCACAGATATGGAGTTATGTGGTGCATGTGTGTGTGTGTGTGTGTGGGGGGGGGGGGGGGTAAAGTGTTCATTCAACAGCTTCACTGCATGCTCTTCATTACAACTACTACTTCATAAATGAACACAGTACATTAAATATTTGCACATTTACGTACTTGTGTCTCACAGTATTAGCAGTTACTGATGGTGTCTGAGAAGCCCTCAGACACATTCATCAAATGAGTCAAACTGGAACTTCTTGAATACTTTCAGTCTGTGGTGGATTCCACTAATGCAGCATAGGAGTTTGGAAACACTGGACTTACTCCAGACACTGGCACATTCCTGTATTTACAGGCCAAAGACAATCCAACCCAGGGGTATGATATCTTAGAGTTTACACCATTCTGCATCACCAGCCCAATAACACACTGTAAAGACTAAACTCCACATTTTCACCAATGGATAAAAATGAAATGGAAGATACTTTCAGGATGGTTTGTTGATGAGTAGCACTTAAAATTCCACCTATACAAAAGGAATATAAGCAGCTTTAACATGGACCCAACCCACTGACTCATAGATAAATGAGCTGAATGAAGCCAAATATGGTAAATTCTGTTCAACAGTACCATGACTCCAGAGAATTAACACAGACACAGAAGGATAATGTGTTGAACAGTCATCATTGTCCCCAGAGGGTCTGGTTCGTTTGTTTCAGCATCCATCTAGTATTAAATCCACAATAATCACCATGGTGGAACAAGCATTTAGCTTTTTTACTTAAGCAGACATTAAGTGTACAAATGTTATGTCACAATAAAAATATAGACAGTATTAGCATTAATATACACTTAATGTACCAAAAGTCAAATATTAGGATGATGCAGGATAACGTAGTGTAGAGTAATGTACAGTAACTGATGCATTCCTTTATAATGTTGTGGCTGGTAATTGTGTGGCTTATTTAAATTGTTGCATATGTTACGCAGTTTGATCTATAATAATACATGACATTTTCAATGTGGTAGTTTTTATAAATATGTAAATTAAGAAAAACAGCAGTAAAAAGTTAATATAAGAAAGATTCGACTATTTGCAAAATGTGATTGAGTGGAAGTGTCCAGTACCAGAAATGTAAAAAAAGTATCTGAAATATTGCCTTTAATATTACCATGAAAAGTAACAAAAGGTAATGATGTAAAGGGGTGAAAAGGGGCTGAAAATGGAAGTACTTCAGTACAGGCACAGCAGAGCACTAAAAACATGTTTTAGTTTGAAATTAAAATTGTTTCATTTTGTTTAATTTTTCTGAACTCCCTTTTTCTAAGTGACAAACCACCACAACACAATTAATCACAGATATCATCTATTAATCATGAGGAAAATATTTTTATTGCCATTTCTTCTCTAACGTTTGTGATAAATAAGCCCTTTGGAACAGATATGTATATACTCAGTAAAGTAGAATGAATGAAAGAATGAAATAATTTGTATTAACTCTTTTCTTTTTTTTTTCTTTCAGTCAAAGTGAATGTACTCTGGTCTGTTTTACCAAACTATGAATTCTGTTCTGTCAAAAATGTTCTTTTAGCTTAAGGCTTTTTCAATGGATGAAATGCACATTCGGTTAATCTGTGGTTAAAATGCTCCAAACAGTTGAAATGAAATGAACTGCACTGGTCCCATGTTGAATGAAAAGGATGAAGACAGAGGAAGGAAGTCACAACCTCATGATTCTGATTGTATTTTTGACAATAAGGTGAATATAGAGCTTGAATATAGTCTTATCTGCAGTTCAAAGCATGTTGTTCCAAATGAAACTGCACAACATTGTGTTGAATAAATGGTAAACGCAGACTCATCAGAGCCTTGTGAAATGGTTGCTAACGTATTGCATGGTTTTCCACAGATAAAGTCTTGTTGGACTTCTCTGCAGGTCCGTCCTTTGACTAAATACTGATGTGCAATGTCATTGATTTGTCCGGTGTCCACGGGGAAGCGTCAACAGCCAAACCCTTTGAATGCTGTTGTGTCACATCTTCTAAACTCCCATGAGCCTCTGCTGTGGTCCTGGTCCAGTTTGATCCTGTTCTGGTTCAGTTCAGTCGGAGCTGCTGGAGCCACAGCTGTTCTCTGAAGGCGTCTGTGTTTTTCACATGAACAGACATCTGTGTTGGATCAGAGGAGCCTTTGTCTTTTCAGTCACATTTGGACTGATCGATACTGACTGTGCTCCTACTGTGGAGTGGAGACAATTCATTCCCTGAGTTTCATAGGTTTCACAGAAATAAAATACAGAATATTTGACCACAGAAAGAAATGAAACAAACAAACAAAAAAACGACAAAGATTATTTCGTTTCTAATGATGAACAAGACTGTGACCCATTCTACACAATGGAAGGCTGTTCCAGAACGCAGGTTATGTGAAAACTCAGAGTATGTTAACCCTGACATGAGGGAAACTCTGGGTTTTCTGTTCAGGAAACAGAGGCAAGTCAAACCCTGAGTCTGTCACCATGGTAACGTACTCCGTGAACAGACCTGCTCGTTGGCAGGTTTTCTTTAAGAAACCCTGAATTTCATCTGTCTGAAACATGCTGCCAGACATGGATTGTCCACACTAACGCGATCCCATAGATTTAAAAACACAGTTAATACACAGTGTTTTGTGCTTTAGGAGATAATTTTCTGACCATGAATACATGCGCTAGCATTTCCTGATGAATATCTATGTATCTATTTCTAACTATTTGGGGGAGGACAATATAAGCTTGGCTTCTTCCTACTCCATTTTGGACGTAAAGTGTTGTTAAAGTGCATTGTGTGTTTTTTTTTTTTTTTTTTTGTTTTTTTTTATCATTACCTTCAATATTCTGGAATGTTCTGTTTAAATTTGTAATTTCTTTAGTTCTTTTGTTCACCTTTACACTTTCTTCCTACTTATATTCAAAATAAAGTTAGTTATTATCATTTCAATCTTACACTCTGTCCAGTGTAAGATAATCCAGTGGCATTTCACACCAAGGCCTTCAGCAGTACTCCGTCTGAATCAATCCACCCCTCAATAACTATTCAGTGGTTATAAAAACCATCTTATTCTGCAGTAAATGCAGTACACAGAGCCGTTGCATCGCAGATAGATAACTGGTGTAGCCACAATAAATGCCTTTACTGAATAAACAAACCCGGGTGCACCAGTCTGCTTCTACTGTCGCTACAACTGCGACACATGAAGCCTCAGTCACAAATGCCATCACGAATGGCTACGAACACCGTGTGAACGATTTATGGACCATTTTGTACGACCTTCTCCAGGTGGCCGTATAAGAATGGTGTGTTCATGGAGTGTTCGTGGACTGTTCCTAAGTTCGTAGCCAGGTGAACAATCTTGTCCAAGATTTTCTATGGACGCAGTACGAAACTCCCTTTCACACGGCAAACTAACAAATGCTTTGTGAACTACGTAAGAACAACCCACGACGTTAATGGATCAGGAGGCCTTTCCAGGACCCACATGTTCCTGCGGTGGCTGCAACTAGAACACATTACGGTGTTATTAGGGGTTCCATACGAGATTCACACAAACAAACACACCGACAGGTGGGTGTAAGGTGCAGTGCAGCAGTAGTACGACATTTGTGGTGTTCTTAGAAGTGTCGAATACAAACTGTCAAGACGGCGTGAATGACTGATCTCAAACGCACAATGCAGAACACATAAAAAATAAAGTCTTTTATTAACAGAAAAATAAACTTGAAACAAATCTGCAGAGATCATGCGCAGTCCACCAGGACGAGGATCGGGGTGATGGTTAGTGTTTTTAACACTCACTTCCCTCTGTTATTCTTGTGTATCTGTGTTTTATTCTCATGCCTTCTACTTTAAATTTCATCATCTGATGTCTTATTATGACTCCTAATTTCTAACTGGACAGGTCCATTTTCATGCAGTAATGTGTGATTTCAGCACCACGGACAGTGCACGATCCCAAACACAGAAAACGCACATTCACAAAAGGCTTAATGTAAAAATAAGTTAACTTAGTTTAATGTCTGAAAAGAGCATCAATAATCACCAAATTGTACGCTGACATCTGTAATGCTGGGATAGGCTCCAGTGCCTCTGCGACCGTCTGGAAGATAAAGCGGTTCAGAAAATAAATGAATGAATGAAATGATGAATGAACAGTACTCTAAGATTAAACTATGTTCAGTTTTGGTTTTTTTTGTTTTTTTTCAGAGGTGAAAGTGGACATGAGTGCAGATGTCCACATGAACTTCGGTGCTGATTGATCACTGTTCTGGAGATTAAACTACATTAAGTTATGTTTTTTTATAAAGCGCTTTAGAATGTCCCTCTTCTTCCGCTGCTGGTGGACTGAAACATCTTCCTACCATCGACTTGCGAGCGCCGTGAGTTTCACGTAGTGGCCGTAGGTCTGACGTAGGAAGGTCTCCAGGCACCCTTAGGAAGACCATGACAACTGTATACGGTGTTAGTACGACTCAAAGTCACGTCATTTTCTCACGGTGGCTTCAAGATGTTCTTGCGTTTTGAACGGCAGCTGTACCAACTTCGTAAGACGGCTGTAAGAAACTACTGCTGCATCTGCGAATGTCTACGAACTCCAGAACTCATACGAACCTGGAGATTCGTACGAACCCATCGTTCGTACGAAGCTTTGTGACCGAAGCTTAAAGAGGCATCAATAATAATCTCATTAACTTTCAACCTCATTCATTCATTCATTCATTCATTTTCTGAACCCGCTTTAACTTGCTTGGAGTCTATCCCAGCTACTTACGGGTGGAAGGCGGAGTTCACCCCAGACAAGTCGCCAGTTCATCACAGACTGAACATATAGAGACAAACAGTCACTGTCACATTCACACCTATGGGCGATTTAGATTAACCCATTAACCTATCAGAGCATGTCTTTGGATGGTGGGAGGAGCCAGAGTACCCAGAGAGAACCCACACAGACAAGGGGAGAACATGCAAACTCCACACAGAAAGGTCCCACCCACATGGACTAAAGGTCCCACCACATGGACTAAAGGTCCCACCCCCATGGACTGGTGTTGGAACCCAGGACCTTCTTGCTGTGAGGCACGAGTGTTACCCACTGCACCACCGTGTCACAACTCGCAATATTATTTAGGAAAATAGCAACATTTTACTCACCAAAAATTCTGATTTGTACACAAAATCCATCCTCCTTTCTGTCCTCAAAAAGAGTTCAACTCCTCTGTTGTACAGGTTATCTGTGTGGGTACCAGGGGTACCGGGGGTACTGGTCATAGTTAGTGGACTGAAAGTGACAGACAAATCCTTTTCCTGGTTGGGACCAGCTTGCTAGCTTCGGAACTGCCCGACCTTTCTTAACAATGTCCAGCTTTTCTTGAAAAGTCCGTCTTAAAAATGGCTTTGACAGTAAATCTGCAGCCAAATCCATTTCTTCTCCTCCTTCAGCTGTTGTGGGTTGACAAAACAGCTGTTTAAACCAACACAACTATATTTCTGTTTGTGCAGCTCGCTACAGATGCAGTTTGCTAGCTTTGGCTAGTCCGCTGTCTGACTATCCAATCACAGGGTGTGAATACACTGACGTTACCGTACGTCTGCTAGAGGGCCTTGGTGTTACCAACTCAAAATCTGATTGGTTGAAGCAACAGTGTCATCGAGACTTATGCTTTGGTAGAGTGCCTGCAAAACTGACTGTGAAGGCCTCCAGGCAGACTTCTGTGACTGTGACTCTGCCTAGCAACAAATGATGGCTGAAATTGATTGATTGATTGATTGATTGATTGATTGGTTAAATGCTTTAATATTAAAATACATGTGTGGAAGCAGCACAACCAGGGGAAATGCTATGAAAGGAAGCACACAGACCATTTGGAATTATTTATTTATTTATTGTGTCCACCCTACTGCATCCTTGCAGACTAGAACTCCATCTGCAAATGGACGTCCATCAGTCCTGGTGCATCTATAGCCTGTCCGTCCATGGGAGTGGATCTCTCCTTCACTGTGGTTCTCCCCGAGGTTTCTCCCTTTTCCCACTGGGTTTTGAGTTTTTCCTTGCCGAGAAGGAGGGTCTAAGGACGGGGGATGCCCTGGACACTACTCATTTTCTTGCTGTTTGTTTGACTGTTGTTTACTCCAACTGCCTCTGTAAAGCCCTTTGAGATAACCTTGTTGTGATATTGGGCTATACAAATAAAGTTGAATTGAACTGAATTGAATTTAAGTATTCATGGACAAAATAGAATTAACATCAGTCTGTGATTCAGATATTTTTTTAGGCCAGCAGAGAAGGCCTTGCAGGCCCTGACGGCCCACCACTGATTAAATCCTATTTAAAATAATGTTAGAGTCATGACTACAAACTCAGACGGAGATTAGTAATAATCTTCATTTTGCAGGGCTTCCAAATGTAATAGTATGTGTAGATGGAACACACATTCCTATTACTGCTCCTGCACAAAATGAAGGGGACTGTTAATGGAAAGTTCTTCCACAGCATCAACATCCAGGTATCGTCACTAAAATATTGAAAATGACAGTATATGTCTCATTATACAGCAGCTAATAAAAATAATAATGCCATTCTCTGCACCATCAAGCTTATTTGAGATCCGGCACACATCATTACAAATGTAGAAGCCAAGTGTCCTGGCTCTGTACACGACTCCACATTTGCACGTGGTGAGTAACTTAATGCTTTGTGCAATTATCATTTTTGTCTCCCTGATGTAAACACACCCACATGTATCCACTTTGCGTACAGGAGATGGGTACCTAGTAGGAGACAGAGGATGTCCATACCAGCCTTCTCTGCTGACCCCTGACCTGGGGCTCCAAAAGGGTCTGAATGTGGTCCACTGCAGGACTAGAGCCCGGGTTCACATGACCGTAGGAACACTCAAATCCTGGTTCCAGTGACTGTGTAAGATCAGGGTGACCCCAGAGAGGGCAGATGACATCATTGTGTCATGTGTTGTTCTCCATGATATTGCTACTATTAGGGGAGAGCAACACCCTACAGATGAATGACCCAGAGGACTTTTCAGATTAAGCCACTGCCACAATAATCACCAGTAAAATAAAGATGAAGAATTCACATTTTGTTGTTCTTCTTTATTTCCTAACAGTAAAAACAATTAGGATCCACAATTTTGTTCCAACAATTAACACCTACAACATGTCTTTGTCCATTTTTGCATCTTTTTTGGGAAATGCCTCCTATGCAGCTCTTTAACTGATTATCTGGGAAAACATATAGCATGTACCATCCACAGTTATGCATGAAGCCTTAACCTGGCATTTGTTCAAGTATATCTTTGGCCTGCGGTGCTGCGGTGGAAGCTGATGGACCCTTCTCTTGCTGTTGGCCAGCTGTGCTCTGGTTAAAAAGAATAAGAATGCACAAGCTAGTTATCCAATCATTTATTCTCATCACAAGGCCTAAACAGAATCTGCCGATTTTTTCACTGTTCTCTGCAGCGAATTAGGTTGAAAATCAACGGAATTCTATGGAATTTTATTTATTTTTTTGCTAATAACATTATTGATTATCGGTAATCATTGTTTCCTGAGCAAATGTGGCCACTTTTAAAGCAATAAACAAGTCGAAAGAAATATCAATATACTCAAGCTTTTAACTTTAACACTTTAATTTGATCATGATTTCAAAACAATCCAAGTATTATAATAATAATAATAATAATAATAATAATAATAATAATAATAATAATAATAACAACTTTATTTATATAGCACCTTTTAAAACATGACCAATTTTGTTTTTTGCAAATTCAACCAACAAAACTTGGGTATGCATTGTGACTGTATGCACAACAAGGTCGGATATAGAGTACATAGATCAAGTATTAATTTACAAAATCAAGAATTTATCATGTTTTAAGAATATGTTTTAATGCCCAAGTGCTAGATTATATGTTTCAGTGTAAGTCTCTCACACTGATTTTCACAACATATTGGAATGAACGAGGTCAAACAAAGGCAGGCGGTTTACCGGGGAAGCAGACAGGCAGACGTAGTCAGACAGACAGACAGGCAGGTAGGTATCCAGGCGGCAGGCGGGGCAGGTCAGGAACGAACAGGATCAGAGGTTCAGACAAGAGAAACGCTGGAGAGTCGCACACAGAGGTAGAAACATCTGGCAAATGACAGCGAGCAGAGGGGTGAATATATACACCCAGCCTAATGAGCTCAGCTGAGCATCACAGGTGAACGGAATTGGACTGATTAGGAGGTGTGACAGAAAGAATGATGAGGAGGTGAGGCTGAGAGAGAGAGAGAGAGAGAGAGAGAGAGAGAGAGAGAGAGAGAGAGAGAGAGAGAGAGAGAGAGCAGAGCAGATAGGGAAGTGACATCCACTGAGGTCATGGGGAGATGGAGGTCCAAAGCTGCCAGGGGGCCAAGAGTGGGCAGTCTGTCCTCTCTGGAGGCCCACCCCTGCACAGCACTGACATCCACAGCACCACTCTTCTCTATGTGGATGAAGCGATGCCATTCTTCTGCAGACACTTGGGTTAGGGCAGGTATGGTGTGGACGCAGGGCCGTAGAATTGTGTAGGGACGCTGGGGACACATCCCTACCAATATCCAGCCTCTACTGTTTAGTCACTATCAATACAACCGCTGTCCGTAGTGTTTAGTCAATGATTCTGGCACACAAAGGGTTAAGAGTTGGTCTCTGCTAGAAGTCCAGCCTCTAACATAAATGTTGTAAATGTGATTTTATCCATATTTTGGGGAATTAATTACATGTAATAATTGAAACTAAAAGCCTTTTTTTGCTCAGACAGTAACTGAACCATCAAACTGTATGAACAGTGGATCCAGAATCTGATCATATGCCATGCATCAACTTATTTATGTCAGGAGACAGAGAGGAGGGAGGCAGTAGGAGGAGAGGCTGTAAATTCACAGGTGAGGTTCAATAATAATGGATATGTTAATCATTAGAAAAACTTTGCAGAATGCATTCAATTCTTGTATTGTCCTTTGATATTCAGATATGCATTATAAACGTGTCAATTACTGAATTTTTTTTCTGACTATGATTGTTTGCTTGTTTGATCAGCTTGACATGACGTGAAATTATAATTGCAAATGCAAAAAATATATAAACTTTCTGGAGTGCTGCCTTGGAGCACTTTAGTGTCCCCACCAGTGTCAGAATCCAACCTAGTCCCTTGTGTGGACGTAATCCTCCAGGTTCTTTTGAAGTCCCCTCACTTTGGCTGGATCGATCACAGGGAGTGCTTTGAAAAGGTCCATGCAGGGATGCTTCTCCAGCACGGCCTGCAGGTTTAAGGGGCATTGAGCCATGACCTGCTGGAAGAACAAAGTAGAAGCATCTGTCCTGTCCTCACCCTCAGCTGCTCCTTTGTCTCAGGACGCCAGTCTTCAGCTTCTGCATTGCAGCCATATTCACACATGTAGAGGCCATCCAACTGTCCATGGGTGGTGGCAGAAGAAGGTCTGGATGTGTCCTGCAGTTGGGTGAGGGTGGACACAATGTTAGTTCTGTGCTCAGTGATGAAGATTGCCTGTGCCTTTAAGACATGTATGTTCTCCTCTAGTAGCTGTCTTAGGTCTGGAACAGCCTTAGAAGATAATCGCAAGATGGGTATAAAATTACATCAAATGTCCAAATTGTCCTTCACATACCACACAGCTTCAATCCAGGAGCCCCATCTGATCAGGACAGCAAACACTGGCATAACAGGAGCCAGACTCAGAGCCTGCATGTAGGCCTGCAGCTCCAGGCGACACTGGGCCAACTTGCAAAACACCCTCTACACAATAATAATAATAATAATAATAATAGTCCCTGCACATCCAAAATAATTTTTATGGACAGAATTTCTAGGTGCAGCCAGGGGCCGGAGGGGGTCCGGTTTGGGGACCACAGGATTTCATCTCTGCTTTTTGCAGATGATGTTGTCCTGTTGGCCTCATCGAACCTGGACCTTCAGCGTGCCCTGGGGCGGTTTGCAGCCCAGTGTGAAGTGAGCGGGATGAGGATCAGCACCTCCAAATCCGAGGCCATGGTTCTCGACCGGAAAAAGGTGGTTTGCCCTCTCCGGGTCGGTGGGGAGTCTTTGCCCCAAGTGGAGGAGTTTAAGTATCTCGGGGTCTTGTTCACGAGTGAGGGAAGGATGGAGCGTGAGATTGACAGACGGATCGGTGCAGCGTCTGCAGTGATGCAGTCGCTGTACCGGTCGGTTGTGGTAAAGAAGGAGCTGAGCCGAGAGGCGAAGCTCTCGATTTACCGGTCAATCTACGTTCCTACCCTCACCTATGGCCATGAGCTTTGGGTCATGACCGAAAAGACAAGATCCCGGATACAAGCGGTCGAAATGAGTTTCCTCCGTCGGGTGGCTGGGCGCACCCTTAGGGATAGGGTGAGGAGCTCAGTCACCAGGGAGGAGCTCGGAGTAGAGCCGCTGCTCCTCCGCGTCGAGAGGGGCCAGCTGAGGTGGCTCGGGCATCTGTTTCGGATGCCTCCTGGACGCCTCCCTGGGGAGGTGTTCCGGGCATGTCCCACTGGGAGGAGACCTCGGGGAAGACCCAGGACACGCTGGAGAGTCTATGTCTCTCGGCTGGCCTGGGAACGCCTCGGGGTCCCCCCGGAAGAGCTGGAGGAGGAGTCTGAGGAGAGGGAAGTCTGGGCATCCCTGCTTAGACTGTTACCCCCGCGACCCGGCCCCGGATAAGCGGAAGAGAATGGATGGATGGATAATAATAATAATAATAATAATAATAATGGATTAAATTTATGTAGCACTTTTTTGGTCACTCAAAGCGCTTTACATTATTGATCCACTATTCTTTCGCTCTCACATTCACACTCTGGTGGTGGTAAACTACATCTGTATCCACAGCTGCCCTGGGGGGGGCAGACTGACAGAAGCGTGGCTGACAATTCGCACCTTCGGCCCCTCCCACCACCACGAACATTCATACACCAGTGTGAGTGGCACTGGAGGCAAGGAGGGGGAAGTGTCTTGCCCAAGGACACCACGGACTGACTAGGACAGAGCGGGATTCAAACTGCCAACCCTTCGGTTATTGGACGACCCGCTCTACCATCTGAGCCGTGGCCGGCCCATAAGACCATATACCTTATCGAGGTCCTCAAAAGAATCAGGGAAGACCTCAAGCACCACTTTGAGCAGATGTGTCAGACATGTGATGTATTTAGAGTTGGGAAAGAGGCCCAGAAGAATTGTGTTCAAGGCTTTCTTCATATAGCTTGCCGAATCTGTGACAAAAGCCAACACATGATTAAAGGTGATTTGCAAGTGTTGATGCAAGAACTGCCTGAGACACTGTGGTAAAATTAACCCTTTCAAGGAAACTGAGATCAGCTGCTAGAGGAGGTTTGCCTACAGGCTGCAGACGAATGGCAAGGACATAGCTGCCACCTGCATCGGTTGTCTCATCCAGTATGACACAGACAGACTTTACGTCCACAGCACGTTCAATGTTCTCCACATACTGAGGGTATAACTCAGGCAGATAGTCAGAGCGCAGGTGAGGTGGAGCTGGAACAGATCCTCCTTGCTTGCAGTGTTTCTGCAGGAAAGTAGCCGGTGTTGGGGCCTTCTCTAGGGGAGTATCTGCCTCAGTGAGAGCCTTGGTAAAGTCCAGCACAAACTCCTTCCTCTTAGCTGCAGATGGGGTCTTGGACAGACAGGACAGCAGGGTTAATCCGCTGTTTGCAGAGAAGCTGTTAACAACTGGTGGAGCTTCTAGGATTCTTTGAGTCCCTGGGGGTGCAAGTAGTGAATTGCACTCACAGCGAAGCAGGTAACCCCAGGGGCGGTGGTTTCCACCAGAGGGCAGCTCGCCACTCAGGTTTAAAGCGGTGTCCGGCTTAGGTTTGGTACCAGGGGTGGTAGTGGTATTGTATGTCTTGCCTATGTGTATGGCTGTTTAGACACCAAATAATACCTGTAACAGAAGTATAATAATACTAAGATGAAGTATAGAACTAACAGTATTAGTGATGGCTACTTTTTGCTTTTTGTTGTTTAAAGGAGGAAGACTGTACCTTTCCTTCTTTCCTTTCCTTATTTTTCTTATTTCTCACCTTATTTTTTTTCTCTCCCTATTGTCAACAGGCTTCCACCTAAATGTGTTTTTTTTTTTTCTTCTCCCAGATCCCACAGCAAGAGGACAAAGGAAAAAAAAAAAAAGGAAAAAAAAGGGAGGAGGCACTCTCACACTTCTTTTTTTTTTTTTTTTTTTTTCCATTTTCCTTTTTTTCTCCTCACCCAAATTTTTAGACACAGTCAGGGGGAATAAACCAAATAGGATCAGGAAATTGTAACCTCAAACAAGCGGGCCTCTACTCCCATTCACTTTATGTTCACCAGTTACAGTGAAGAATGTGTTGGTCATCTAAGCATCGAAATGTGGCTTTCCGAAATATTTAATTTAATTTAGATTCAATTAAGTTTAGATCTGAGTTAGATTCAGTTTAATCTTAGAGAAGTGAAATACCTAAAAATCACTTTCAAGAAAGAAGAGTGGCGAAGTAGAGAATTTAAGCGAAAGAGAGGGAAAAGAGAGTTCCCGTCACAGCAGACTGAAGGGCCTGCAACTGTTGGATAAGAAAAGCCAAACTTAGAGACAGCAGGATCACACTAACCTCTCCTACCCATTGTGTCAAACTAGATCCTGATCTGGACTCCCGTCCTCATTTCAGCCCCCACACAGCCAGCTCTACTGCCAGCTCCGGCAGTAGAACCGACACCGGCACCAGAGTCCACTCCACAACCGGAAACCAACAGACAGCAGACCCAGCATGGAGCCACCCAACAACCACAGAGCTACGCAGACTACTCATGGCCCAGATGGGGATGGCCTGGGGGCCAGTCTCCAACGGCTACTCAGAAGATGACCTCAGGATGACTAACCCTGTCTGGGGTCACCAGGACAACCGTGACTATGCGGTGGCCAGACTCGTCACTATCATCAGAGACAAGGGCCGACTACCTCACAATCTGACGTGCAATGTTTGCTAAAGTTCTAGCATTTTGTATAGTTTTAAGGCACATTATAACTTTTTATTTCATAAACCTCTTTGTTTTAAGAATTCTAGCCAAGAATTTTTTTCTTACCCGTTTAAATGCCCTGCCACTGTGCCCATGTGTGTCTTTGTATGTAAGAATTATGTTCCAAGTAACCGTAAATGGCCCTGAATGTCACCAGATATTAAAGAATCATGTTCATTTCAAATACAGATCTCACTGACAGTAGTAGTCCAGCCAGAATGTTTGCATTTGAGAAGCTAAGTGGCAGCCCACAAGTGTTTGTGTTTGGCCTGATGCTCCACCCATCACCTATCTCCCAATCATGAAGTCAGTAGCATTTCAGCATCCAGGCCTCCAGTTCCCACTGAGCTGCAGCTGGGAACATTTCTGATCACAAATGTCTGATGTTACTAAACCTGAAAGTGGGAAACAAAACAAGGATATGAATAGGAGATGCTTTTGAAACATGGAGGCAGCTGAAAGCAGAGAGAAGTTGAAGACCAGCGCTGGGTCTCACTGCCCGGTAAGAGCCATCGAGAGCCGGGCCCAGGCCTTGGTCTCAGCCCGCTTGCACCCGCGGTCTCACCACCTGATGAGAGCCACCGGGGTGAAGCGACCGGGCCGGTATAAATACTGGTGTAGGACTTGTTGCTTGCCATCGTAGCTCCTTGTAGTAGACACTCATACTGGATTTGGCAACCCCTAGTCTGGGGTTAGGCGGAGGGGAGGGAGCAAATGAATAATGGGTCAATAATGTAAAGCATTTTGGGTGCCTAGAAAAGCACCATATAAATCCAATTAATTATTTATAATTATTATTATTATTATTATTATTATTATTCCACGCTCTACAGTATTTTGAATGTGATTGCAGTACCAGTTTTGGCCACAGTCCCACATACAACTCCTTCAAATGTCTCAAAAACTAAAGAGCTGTGTTGTGGGGGCAGAAGAGAGTCAGCAACAGCTCTTTGCAAACCACTCAACATCCAGTAACTCTGGGGTCTTTTTGAAAAGTTTATGATACTGTAGAATATGACAGGTGTGGATATGTAAAGGCAAGATGTTAAAGTAGTGGGGTCATGTTAGTGACAGGTTATTGACTTAAACCAGCTGCTGTTAACATATTCCGTCTGTCTACATCAAGCTGTAAAATGACAATTCACCACTGTTATTGTTCAAGCCAAAACAATATTTGACCTTTGTGTTGGACTGTCTCTGTCAGTTTTCTTATTAATGCTCATTAAAGTTTAGGCTGGGTGTTTCTTCTGTTACACCACAGAGTTTTACCAAATGGAACACGGGAAAACAGGGTCAAGACCAACCTTTCTGCACATTCGAGTGCAGTCACCTGGGACATGCAAAGCCTGGTAATCCTTACAGAGCATTCTGTAGGACTAAGTACACATTTGAAGCTGCTTAATCAATGTGTTAGGTCAGAAAAGAGCTGAGTATGTTCTAGAAATAAAGGATTCACCTGCTTTTTGGATTTATCCCTGACTGGGTTACATTAACCCTCAGGACACTAAGGCTAAACTAGTGCTGTTCTTCTACTAAAGACTGATGGACTGTCAAATATGAGCACTCTTATGAAAAAAGGGTTTGACCTCTTGAATATGGTCTTCATGACCTTGGTAGAGTTGATGATAATCTCTATAACTAATTGGATAAATCCATAATTCTAACTTATAATGTACCACTGAGACATTATCTGTAAATCCTCATTAATCTCCCTAATGATGCCGCAGAAAGTTTCACTCAAAGGATTTTTCATTTGTCTCATATACTGTTGAGATACATGCAAGCTCAAGATTAAAAAATAAATAAAGAATGAGAAATTGGCAATGAATCAGAAAAAAAGGGTGAGACAAGCAATAAGGGAGAACAAATACAATTAAATACCATTATTTACAGATTCACACAAAAAACAGCAATTGTTCTTTTGCTCTTCATCTCATTGGTCCCATAATCAGGCTTTTTTGTGTGGGTTCATGTCCTCCATCATCCAAACATTTGTACCTGAACAGTACCTGCACCTGAACAGCTCTGATAGGTCATTACAGGCTAAGATGAATGTGAGGAACCTCAGTATTTAAGGCATGTGCATTTTCCTGTTGTACCACATTCCAAGCTCAAGTTTACAAAGACAAATAGCAAGTACCTGAAGGTTTTACTAGGGTTTAGTAGTGCCCACACTTGAATATCCGCTGAGGGTGTTTTAATCACAGATCTTTCAGTACAGTGCAATTAAAAATGAAATATAGCTCAGCACTCTATTTCAATAAGTAATACTGATGGCCAATCCCAAGAGAGGACAGGAACTTATTCAGTTACCATCCTAATGAGCTGCTTTAAATCAATGACTGGATAATCTGCGGGATAGGAAAAGCATTACCAGACAGTGACTTCTATTTCCAGCAGTATATGCCTACACAGCTGAACAGAGTCCAAAGGTCCAGACCATGCAATGCCCTGGTTGGTTTTATTCAGTTTAAACATAAAACAACATGGTTAGAGCTAAGGAAAGGAGTCGGGGGAAAATACCAAAATAAACAGCATGAAGCAAACCCTGGTCTCAACGATCTTTAGTGCTCCATAGAACCACAACCACCTCCTACAAAGGTTTTACTGGTTCTGGGTCCAAAGCCAAGACGTCTAACCTACAAGTCTGAGCTGGTGACTTTATTTGACCATCTCAAGCTGCCTTTCTGAGTGTCTGAGTAAAAGGGTTTAAACTCTGTTGAGGTCGATCTGTGTTAGTTCTGCAGTCGTTAACAGCTGCATCTGTTATTAATCATGTTTTATCTTTAGTTCTTGAAGACTGCTGTGCATGGATGTAAATTATTACTTCATTTACATTCCACTGAACTGGACAGAACAGATAAAGGACTGATCAACACGATATGAAGGATGAAGATGTGGAAACACCTCATAAAAGCCTTATTCTATATCAAGTAAATTCATGTAGATCCTGTTTAGCAGATGTTGAATGAACAGAAGTGGATCCAGAAACAGGAAAAACAGACCTGATTTTTTTTAGTATATTTATTATAGAAATAACAGCTGCAAATTTATGTAAAGAAACTTTATGAAATTACAGAAATAAACTTTCAACTATTTTCCATGTGTTCGAAGATTTGAGTTTGTCTAGATCATTCTGTGATCATTCAATGAACTATACAAACCAGACAAGTACTGAAAAAAGCATTACAAACACACTGGTAGAACACTCCAAACCAGCACCAGGACTATACTATTATTTACAGGGGTTGGACAAAATAATGGAAACACCTTAAAAAATCAACAAAATATAATTTAATATGGTGTAGGTCCGCCTTTTTGCGGCAATTACAGCCTCAATTCTACTAGGTATTGATTCATACAACTTGTGAATTGTTTCCAAAGGAATTTTAAGCCATTCTTCAGTTAGAATACCCTCCAACTCTTTTAGAGACGATGGTGGTGGAAATCGACGTCTTACTTGAATCTCTAAAACTGACCATATATGCTCAATAATGTTGAGGTCTGGGGACTGTGCAGGCCATACGAGATGCTCAACCTCATTAGAATGTTCCTCATGCCAGTCTTTAACAATTCTAGCTGTATGGATTGGGGCATTATCATCTTGAGGTGAAGGTGTTTCCATTATTTTGTCCAACCCCTGTACAAGAATTCACTGCAAACCCGCCCCCCCCCCCCCCCAAAAAAAAAAAAACAAAAAACACTATAACGCTGCTAATAGTCATGTCTGGCACTGACTGTACCTACTGAGAGGATATTACTGCTTTAAAGCTGCAGTATGTAGGATTGTGGCCCAAACTGGTACTGCAATCACATTCAAAATACTGTAGAACGTGGTATCCTCTCCTCCTCCCCCCAGTCTAATATATAACAGGCCAGGACAAATGTCCTGAACACTCAAATGAAAGTCTGCGAAGATTCAGGAGATAGAGAAAAGGGAAATGAGCATTAGGTTCCACTTTTACTACAAGCCGCACGATTGCTCTAACCCCCCCCACACACACACACACCACCACCACCAAACACGGACGCCGAAACTACCGACACTGCCCCCCCCTTCCGGACTACCGATCCCCACCCCCCACCAAACCACGGACACCGGACTACCCACCCCCCACCCCCGGCCGACCGAACCACGGACGCCGAGCTACCGAGGCCCCCCGACTCCGAACCACGGACCGAACCCCCCCCCCCCCCCATTCAGATTACACACCACTAAATGAACAGGTCACTTCCACAGAAAAACACTGAACTACAAGGAGCTACCATGGCAAGAGACAAGTCCTACACCGGTACCCGGTCTGTTCACCAGTCCTACACCAGTACTGGTCCTGTTCACCAGTCCTACACCGGTACCCGGTCTGTTCACCAGTCCTACACCAGTACCCGGTCTGTTCACCAGTCCTACAGTGGTACCAGGTCTGTTCACCAGTCCTACAGCGGTACCCGGTCTGTTCACCAGTCATACACCAGTACCTGGTCTGTTCACCAGTCCTACACCGGTACCCGGTCTGTTCACCAGTCCTACACCAGTACCCGGTCTGTTCACCAGTCCTACACCAGTACCCGGTCTGTTCACCAGTCCTACAGCGGTACCCGGTCTGTTCACCAGTCCTACACCAGTACCCGGTCTGTTCACCAGTCCTACAGCGGTACCCGGTCTGTTCCCCAGTCCCGGACCGGCAGTCTCTTCACCGGGGCCAGGAGAAGAGACTGCTGCCCGGCCCCGGGAGAAGGGACCCACGACCCCGGCTCTCAGTGGCTCTTACTGGTGGTCAGACTGAGGCAGGGCCGGCGTCGGTCTTCAGATCCTTCTCCTCTTTCAGCCATCTCCATGTTTCTAAATCATCTCCTATATATCTCCTTGATTTATTTCTCACTTTGTCACGATGTATTTGGGAATAATAAGAGTCCTTTTAGGTTTAATAATGTCAGACATTTGTGATCAGAAATGTTCCAGCTGCAGCCCACTGGGAACTGGCAACCTGGAGTTGAAAGGCTTCTGACTCTGTGATTGGCAGACAGGTGATGGGCGGAGCCTCAGACCAAAACACACAATGTCAACATAAACATCATTTCGGGGCTGACACTGAGCTGTTCAACTGCACATATTCTGGCTGGACTACTACTGTCAGTGAGATCAGTATTTGAAATGAACATGATTCCTTAATGTCTGGTGACAGTCAAGGCCATTTTACAATTACTTAGAACAGAATTCCTACATACTGCAGCTTTAATCTAGGTTACCTTGTCCCAGTCTGTTTCGCTGCTGTCCCCCCCCACCCCCACCTCACTATTTCAAACCATCAGCCACATCAGTTTTACCTGTTGCTCTCAGCTGTGCCTAATCATCTGGCCAGTATATCAGCAGCTCTGGTTCAGTCACTCATAGCCTGACTGTCCATGCAGCATGCGCTATTTTCCAGCATTTGTCTTGTCTGATGCCTGGACTGTCTTCTTGTCCCTGCACCAGTAAACCACCAGCCTTCTATTTCTGACTATGTTTTCTAGTCTTTGCACCAGTAAACCCACCAGTCTTCTATTTCTGACTATGTTTTCTAGTCTTTGCACCAGTAAACCCACCAGCCTTCTATTTCTGACTATGTTTTCTAGTCTTTGCACCAATAAACCAGGGATTAAAGCAAAAATTTTTTCATCTGACTGAAAATTTTCTTCTGGTCAAAATCATTGGCCACTATTAAAATGATGCAATCTAATACTACTATAGCGTACAAGTTTATATAGTCAAATTTGGCAATACTGTTGTGATAACGTTAGTACAGGCACTGAATCCAAATGCAGAACTCGGACACAAAAAATAAGGTTCAAAAGATTTATTAATTACACACAGTTGTAAAAATAATATCAGTGACAGAATCTTGAGAATAATGGTTGGGGATTTCCTCCTCTGATTCGTCCTCTGGATCGAGGGCGACAGCCCGTCTCTCCGAGCGGCCTTTGGGGTATTTTTCCCGACTAGGGAAAAGCAAAGGGAGGTCAGGGACGGAAACAGGTCATACACAGGTAGGCTATCAAACAGGCGACAGGACATAAGGACAAGGCAAAACTCACGTACCAGTAGTCAAGGCGAGAAGGTCAGAACCAGGGAATCAGATCAGGCAGACAAACTGACAGGGAGCAGGCAGAAGGCAAAAACCGAGGAATCCAAAAATGGGTCACAACAGGCAGACAAACGAACAGACGAGGTCAAAACGCTGGTTAGAACTACGAGAGTTACAAACTGGCATCTGACAGAGGGAAGAGACAGGGTTTAAATACACAAAAGGGAGGGAAGACAACTAGACACAGGTGGAACAAATTAGGGCGGAGACAGGTAATCAGGTGAAAGGTGAGCATGATCAAGGAAAGGGAAGTAAAGACGACAGACAAGACACATGAGGGGAAACTTAACAAAATAAAACAGGAAGTGACAAACAAAACATAAAAGACAGACAAAACCAGACTAACGTCTGGCTGCAGGTATGACAGTACCCCCCCTCCTAGGGACGGCACCAGACGGACCAGGGACATCAGGATGACTCCGGTGGAACTGTCGGATCAGGTCCGGGTCCAGAATGCGGGAAGCCGGCACCCAGGAACGTTCCTCAGGTCCATAACCCTCCCAATCCACCAGATACTGGAATCCTCTCCCCCGACGACAAGCTGCCATTAATCGCCGGACCGTGTAGGCTGGATCCCCATCAATCATCCGTGGTGGTGGTGGAGGTTGGGTGGGCGGGACCAGATGACTTTCCTTCACAGGTTTGATTTGGCTCACGTGAAAGGTGGGATGGATCCTCATAGACCTTGGTAGTTTTAGACGTACAGAAACAGGATTAATAACTTTCGAGATAGGGAATGGACCTACAAACCTGGGTGCCAACTTGCGACTCTCTATACGTAGAGGAAGATGTTTGGCCAACAGCCAAACCCGCTGGTCCGGATGGTAAACGGGAGCGGGGCTTCTATGGGAGTCCACCGTAGTATTATAACGGCCCGAAGCCTTCAACAGGGCCTGTCTAGCTCGAGTCCATGTCCTCTTACATCTGTGGATGAGAGCCAAGGCCGAAGGCACGCCCACCTCCTTCTCCAATGAAGGAAACAAGGGAGGCTGATAACCATACACAACATGAAAGGGTGACAACCCTGAAGAAGCACTGGGCAGCGAATTGTGAGCGAATTCCACCCACAACAGATGACGACTCCAGGAGGCGGGGTTCTGCGAGGCCAGCACACGGAGTCCACCTCCAGGACCTGATTGAGCCTCTCCGTTTGGCCATTGATCTGCGGGTGAAAACCAGAGGACAGACTGACAGAAGCACCAATGAGAGAACAAAAAGCTTTCCAAAACTAGCAATGAACTGGGGCCCTCTATCGGAGACAATGTCTCAAGGGAAACCATGTAGTCGACAAACATGTAACAACAGCGCCTCCGCCGTCTCCTTAGCAGACGGAAGTTTAGGCAGGGGAATAAAATGCACCATCTTAGAGAATCTATCCACCACCGTGAGTACCGCCGTGTTACCATTAGACAAGGGCAAACCAGTCACGAAGTCCAGAGCAATGTCCGACCAGGGCCTCTTAGGGACAGGTAACGGACGCAGCTCCCCCATGGGAGCCTTATTAGAGGCTTTACTAACAGCACATAAGGACATGCGGCCACATATTCAGCAAAGTCCCTCTCCATAGCCGTCCACCAAAACATTGTTTAAGCACAAACAGAGTCCTCTTCACCCCAGGATGGCACGTCATTTTAGATGCGTGGCCCCACTGGATCACCTGAGAACGGAGATGAGGAGGAACAAACAGGCGGTTGGTGGTACGCCATCCGGAATCTCACAGTTATTAAGGGCCTCCATGACCAACTTTTCAACACCCCACTGAAAAGCCCCCGCCATACAGGAACTGGGCAAAATAGTCTCAGGCTCTAGAGATAGGTGTTTCAGGTGAGAACACTCTGGAGAGAGCATCCGGCTTACCATTCTTGGAGCCAGGACAGTAGGAAAGGGTGAAATTAAAGCGAGGTGAAGAACAGAGCCCACCTGGCCTGACGGGAGTTGAGGCGTTTAGCCGAACGTAGGTATTCCAAGTTCTTATGGTCCGTCCAGATAAGAAACGGCACATCCGTCCCCTCCAACCAGTGCCGCCATTCTTCTAACGCCACTTTGATGGCCAACAACTCCACGGTTACCAATGTCATAGTTTCTTTCGGCTGGCGACAGTCTCTTAGACAAGTAGGTGCAGGGGTGGAGCCTATTGTCAGTTGGAGAGCGCTGAGATATGACAGCCCCAACACCCAAATCAGAGGCATCGACTTCCATCACAAACTGCAGAGCCGGGTCAAGGACGGACAGGATGGGAGCGGTAGAGAACGCCCCCTTCAGGCGATTGAAAGCCTTGTCAGCCTCGGGACTCCACCTGAACACAGACTTGGAAGAGGTGAGAGAATGCAGGGGGGCAGCCACACTGCTGAACCCCCGGATAAACTTCCTATAAAAGTTAGCGAAGCCTAGAAATCTCTGAACATCCTTCTGGGAGACTGGAGTAGGCCACTCCCTAACCGCACTGACCTTCTCAGGATCCATCTGGACACTCCCCTCCGAAATGATGAAGCCCAAAAAAAAAACTGTAGGCTGGTGGAATTCACACTTCTCCGCCTTGATGTATAGTTGATTGGCGAGAAGTCTCTGAAGCACCTGATCGCACATGCTGAATGTGTGTTTCCTCGTCTGGGGAAAAAAATCAGGATATCGTCCAGATAGACAAATACAAAACATTAAGCATGTCCCTGAGAACATCATTAACCAGGGCCTGGAAGACAGCAGGGGCGTTGGTTAAACCAAATGGCATCACCAGATACTCGTAGTGACCACCAGGGGTGTTGAACGCCGTCTTCCACTCATCTCCCTTCTCTGATTCTAACTAAATGATACGCATTACGAAGGTCTAGTTTGGAGAATATCTTAGCCCCATGCAAAAGTTCAAAGCTGATGACATCAGCGGCAAAGGGTATCGGTTACGGACGGTAATGTCATTAAGCCCCCGATAATCTATGCATGGCCTTAGCGACTTATCTTTCTTATCAACAAAGAAGACCCCTGCTCCTGCAGGCGACGAAGAGGGTCTAATTAACCCAGCTGCCAGGGACTCATCAATGTATTTTTTCATGGCTAGGTTCTCAGGGCCAGACAGAGAATATAACCTCCCCTTAGGAGGAGATGTACCAGGACGTAACTCAATAGAGCAGTCATACGAACGATGAGGAGGTAAGGCCGTAGCCTTAGACTTACTAAATACCTCCTTTAAGTCATGGTAACACAGAGGAACCTTTTTCCAGTGCAGGGAAGTCTTTATCTTCCTCCATGGAACATTGACCGGGGCCACGGAGATCTGAGGCATCTTGGGAGAACCTACAGGTAGCTTAACAAACTTGCAACGAGATTCACAGTCTTACACCAAGAATAAACCTCCCCAGTGCCCCAATCAATAAATGGTTCAATGTATCTGTAAACCATGGATACCCAGAATGAGTGGCTGAGTCTCAGAGTTGGATATATGAAAACTAATGTTCTCCGTGTGTCCATCCATGAACTGCACAGCAACAGGCTCGGTACAATGGGTTATACGGCAGATCACGTGGTCATCCAGGGCTCGGGCTTCCAGCGGACGCTGGACCGGGGTCGAGCTGAGCCCCAGTTTTAGTACCAGGTTCTGGTCCATAAGATTAGCGTCGGAACCGGAATCGATCAAGACGGGGTGCTGGAGAGACAGAGAATCAGAGCACAGAAGAACCACAGGAAACGGACGAGTAACAGTGGATAAACACACAGTTCTGCTCAACAGCGACCCCTCACCTGTCTTAGCATCAGGTCTAAGTGGACAGTTACTGACTCTGTGTCCTCCTTGTCCGCAGTATAGGCAGAGACCCTCAACCATACGTCGTCGGCGTTCTTCAGCTGAGATATGGGTCCGACCCAGTTGCATAGGCTCCTCCTTAATACGCTGGTCTCAGCAACTGGGAGATGAACCATCTCACGACCAGGTCCCTTACCGGACGGATGAGCGGACCTCAGGTTCCTCTGACTGCCAAACTGACTCCTGATCAGAGACCCGGATAGCCTCGGTGATGATGTCGTCCAGGAGTGAAGATGTTGGCGGAGCGCCATCTCTGGCCAACGGAACGATTAAGGCCGGTCAAAAATGGCAGTGATCAGGGCCTGGTTGTTCCACCCTGATTCCACCGCTAGGGAGTCGAAAGGCACTTCTCATACTGCCTGATAGATTTATCTCCATGTCTTAGCCTCATAAGCTGTTGACCAGCAAATTGGCTCCGAATCGGGTGGTTCATATACCCTCTTAAGTTCTGATACAAGGCCGAAAAAGACTG